>NW_004524813.1:2292749-2302498 GCF_000260255.1 Octodon degus
GTGAGTTGACGTTGTTCATATTGATGATCATAACTGGTGTGTATTGGCTTTTCTTTGTTGTGCTTTTTTCCTACCACAGCATCCCCACTTTTCCCCTTTAGTTAATTGCTTGCTTTACTTGGTGGCTCTTTTCCATTGTTTTCCTTGAAGTTGCGGTAGTCTTTTTTTCTTTCTAAAATATCTGTCAGGGCTCCTCCTAGAGTTGCTCTGGTAGTCATGAATTTCTTCAGTTGTTCCTTGTCTAGAAGTGTCTTATCTGTCCACTAAATTTGATAGAGAGTTTTCCAGAGTATTTCAATGTGGGCTGGACGTTGTTTAATTTCAGGACCTGTAATATCTCACTCCAAGATCTTCTTGATTTGATGATCTGCGCTGAGAAATCTATTGTGATTCTGATGGGCTTTCAATTACAAGCAAACTGCTTCTTTTAGTTAACTGCTTTTAATATTTGCTCTTTTGCTCAGTTTCTGGGATCTTGATTATTATGTGTCTCGGTGTAGATTTATTTTGATCGTGGCTAACTGGAGTTTTATATGCCTCACTTACTGTATGCCATATTTGATTACTGTTCTTGAAAAGTTTTTGTTATTACTTCTGCAGTTTTTTACGTCATGTGTGTTAGCTTCAGCTGTTTGATTGATATCTATTAATTGTATATATTTTTGTATCATCTTGCAGCTGTTGTCTTGTTATTTTCTGGTTCATAATATTTTTAAGAGATTTTCTTTTTGTGTTCTCTAACTGCAATGGTATTATTGTCTTAAATTCTATCTTCAGTTTTGTTCAAGTGGTTTTGCCAGCTTTTAATGGAATTATTTATGTCCTAGATATCTGTCTAAATCTGTTTCATGAATTCTAGCTCTTTCTGTGTTGTTCGTTCCATGTTTCCATCATTTTCCTATTCCCCTCTATTTTTTATCTGTCTTCTTTAGATGTACTGAGAAATTATTTCATAATTGTTGTCCCTTTTTTTTTAACCTGAGGGACCATTTCTGTACTGATTTCCTCCATAGCCTGATGAAGTTTTTCCTTTCCTTTTTTTTTTTTTTTTTTTTAACTTTAGTTGCCATCATTTCTGAAGATTTTCGATATGTGATGTCTAAGTTCTTCTATGACTTTGTGTCCTGGACTTGTTTTAGGTGAGATGGAAGTCTTGGATTGCCTTTTTCTCTTTCCTTTTCACATTTCTGAAGCTGTGTGTGGATATTCACCCTGACTCTGCAGTGATGGGAGGAGGCAGTGTGAGGGTGAGCAAGGCTCACACCAGATGGGCGGGGTGTGGTGGGCTCAGAAATCTCCTGCTGTGTGCGGTTCAGTGTGCCTTACACCTCAGTGATGGAGAGAAAGCCGCGCTCAAGGATCTGATGAAAATGAGGGCAGACTGAAGCTCCACCAGGCTCTCTTCATGGTAGGGGAACAGGGCAGGGCCTACCCAGGCTCCTGCTTCCCGTGGGATAGGCAGTAGCAGCTCAGTAGAACTATGGTGACAGCAATGGTGGGTGAGGCAGCCAGAGATCAGCTGGCCATGTGGGGGGTTGTACAGGGCTCACCAGATCCCCACAGCTGCCCTCAGTACACCTGGCTTCTAGGACGGTGGGAGAATGGCCACTGCATAGCCTAGCTCTGGTGAGGGTTCCACATCAACTCTTTACAGTTCCACACACTTCCACACCTTTCAAATTGCTGACCTCCTTGAATTCTTTCTAAGTGTGTGCTGGCAAAGTTCCACCCTAGCACAAGCCTGAATTACCCTGCAACTCCAGGAGCTCCCCTCATTCTGGAGGCCTAAGAAAGAGCTGGAATTAGAGAAGCACTTTTGAGGCTCTCCTAAGATTCTAATGTACCTTAAATCACAAGAAAACTCACAATCAATGATACCAAAAGGGGAAAAAAACTACAACCATGATTTTTTTTTTTTACCTCAACCTTCATTGCATATAAATCGTGAGTTCTCTCCCTCTTCCTGATTTGACTGTATATATTAATAATCTAGATTATAGACTCTCTGATGCCTGTATTCTAAAATCCTTGACAAAAGAACAGTAAGGCAGAAGCAATTATGTTTTCATTTCTCCAGTTCCATATTTTCTGATGGGAGACTAACCTTCTCTTATACAAAGTAAGTCTAATATACATGCTTTATGTACATGTTTGCTATTCAAACTGTTTTTCCTTTTTAGTAAAAATGTTGGGCCGGGGAGCTGGCTCAGTGGAATACGCACTTGTGGTAAGCGCAGTGGCCTGAGTTCAATCCCCAGTTCTGAAAAAAAAATAAAAATAAAAATAAAAATGTCATTATTTTGATTGATTGATTGATTGATTGATTGATTGATTGACTGATTTCTAATGTATTTGCTACACAGTCTCACTATGTATCTCAGACTCTAGTGATCCTCCGGTTTTCAGCCTCCCCAGCTCTGGGATTGCAGGTGGCTGGGTCAGCATGCCCCTGGGTGGGGCTGGCACAGCATGTGGTGCCAACTATCAAACCCTGGTCCCTGTGCTTGCCTACGCAGGCACTTAGCCCACAGAGCTGTCTTGCCAGGCCCCCCCGCCCGCCAAATTATGGATTCTAGATTGATAGCTTTATTTTTGCCAGTCTCTCCAGGTGTTGCCTGTTGGTTTCATCTTCTGTCTCAATACTTCCTTCTCCTTTGGATTGGTCAATTAATCTAAGTTTGAAAACATTCAGTCTATAGCACGCACTCTTTTCAAGGATTGCAGCACTAACAGTTTCAGCGCTCAGTGTCTGCTGTGAGTGACAGGGTTATTCTGTTCCCTGTCTGTTGCCACTGCCTGGGCCTGGCTGGGCGACTTCCGTGTGGAAGGTGTGCGGTACAGTCCTGAAGCGAGCGGGGGCGTCATGTGCCTGTGCAGCGAGTCTGCATCCTCGAGTTCTACCCGTGCAGCATGGGCTGAATTTTCCCCAGTTGCTGTTTGCAGAAGAAGGAAGGTAGTACACAGAAATTCAAAGCACAAAGCAGGACCAAGTGCAAAAACAATTTAATTTAAAGCTCCTTTAATCCCTGTGGAGATCAACTGAAGCAAAATTAACCTGCAGATCTGCTGAACGGAAGGAGGTACCTGTACTGTACGCCACAGTGTTTGCAAGTGCTTGTCCGGCTAACTGTGAGTTGATACATTGAAGAATTACTGTCACTGCTGTGTCCTTGTCTCACCCCCAAAGAAGCAAGAAACATGGTAAAAACAACAATAAACTTTAAGCAATAGTGCTCTCAGCATTCTGAGAGGATCACTGTTAGTCTTTCCACTGTGCAAGGCTTATTGCCATAATCTGAATAAATGAAAATATGGTGCTAGTCGCTAGCAACTCAGTGTGGGTGCTAATGGCTCCTGTAATACTTCTCCTCAGTATTCTCAGTCTCTCGGTATGTGGGTTCTGTGTTACAAAAAGACAGTGGAATGTTTTGGTCATTTCGTTTTGTGAAGAGCCGCCTCATAAACTTCACATCTTGATGGTAGATCTGATAACTCTGTTCTCATAAGCGATCATATTGGGGCCGGAGAGACGGCTTTGTGGCATAAGAGCTTCCACGGCAAACGCAAGGGCCTGAGTTCAATCCCCGGTTCTGCCACAGAAACAACAAACAAACAAAGATCACATTAACATTTGTGCACAATTCTTGCATATATGCATATGTGTGCATACACACAAAGTTGACTAATTAGACACAAAAGCCTATATCTATGAAAATGTTTATATGTGTAATAATATGAATTGGAAGACATATACATAAATTTTAAATTCATTCAAAACATCATCATACGCCATTTAGCACACCAATATTTGTTTATCCGTTACCTGTTCTCAGATTTTCTGAGCTTGGGTACTTATAAATTCAATTCTCATCAATATTTACGTGCAGGTCTTTTACTAGGCAAATCTAATTCCTAGGTAAACTCCTAAGAAAATATTTAATGTATCACCATAAATATCTATTAATATTATAAGTAAATAATCTTTTTTTAAATTCTGTGACAGGGTCGACAGGACGTACACTGTCTCATTGTGTAGGTCAGACTTACAGCGATTCTCCTGTTTCTGCCTCCCAAGTGCTGGACTGCAGGTGCAGGCAACCACACCGGCCTCAGTCGCCGTCTCGGCGGGCCGGGGCGGGGCCGGCACGACGCGCAGGGATCCAAGCCCTGCCGTGCGCTCTGCCCAAGCAGGGGCTGTAAGTCAGTATTCAGCTTTGTAGTATCTGTCAATCCTTTTCCCAAACTCTGTGTCCTCCTAATTTCCAACAGCAATGTCTGAGAGTAGCAGCTGCCTCAGATGTCGGAGAACGTCTGACATGGTCTTATTATTACTTTTGACTTCCTAATGGAATAGTTCCTTATGTGGGTTTAACTTTTGTATCTGTAATGTCAAAAAGTTGTGGAAAATTATTAGGCATATTTTAGCCGCATGAAAATAATTTAGAAATTGATCTTATGTCTATTTAACTAGCTTGCACACTTATCTAGGGTTAAGAGTTAGGAAGATATCACTTACATTATGTAAATATAAATTGATAATTACATGAATTCACAAAAACCTGACTAGAATAATTTTGAGATTTTTTATGCTATGCTATATTATTTATATTCAATTGATTTATTTATTGTAAAAGCTTGATTTTCTTCCATAATCTAATCTCAAATGTTTTAGAGTGTAGTATTGAATATTGTCTATGAATTTTATTTTTATGAAGTAACACTAGGATTGGAAATTAACTTTTCTCCTAGAGAGATATATGCATTTGCATTATATATTTTGAAGTCTGTTATTAGACAAATACACATTTATTATTTAAGTCATTCTGCTAAATATTTTTAACACAATTAAAGGCTGTTTTATCTAACTTTTTGAGGGGTGGCCAGGGAGATAGCTCAGTACAATAAGCGCTTGCCTGGCAAGCGCAGTGTCCTGGGTTCAATCCATGGTACCACAAAATAATTAATTAATGAATTAATTAATTATAAAAAAACAAACTTTTTTTTTGAGGCGTATGGTCTTAGGCCTGAATCTTTGCTGTGAGCCACACGCCCAGCGTCTCCAGCTTGCTGGCCCACTTGCTTGCTGGCTTCCTTTTCTTGTTGTTTTTTTTGCACAGTCTTACTAGATGCTTATGTTGTCCCGGTTGGGCTAGAATTTTTTTTTTTTTAACCAGGGATTGAACTCCAGGCTCTTGCCCTTGCCAAGGAAGTGCTTGTTCTACTGAGTCAGCTCCCAGCCCCTTGGCTACAAATTTTGATACTGCCATCTCGGCCAGCCAGAGTAGCGGGACTGTTGCCACCTACCTGCCTTTTCTAGCTCCCTTTGCTATTTACATGTTCTTGTGCTTTGTCTGTTTTTGATATTTTATTGGAAATTCTTTTAAAACCCCTTTCGAGAATGTTCACTACTCAACTGAAGTCAATGTAATTATTGATGAAATTGCCTTTTAACTTTTGTGTCTACTATTAGATGTTAGATCTTGCCACTGTTACTGCTACTATTTTCCAGAGCAACACCAGACTCTTTTCCAGTTTATAACTCAGCTGTTTTATATTTAAGCTTTGCAAAAATGACATTTCTTTCATAGATAACTGCAGTAGATGAAATAGCCATATTCAGTCTGCAAATATTTATACTACACTTAAATGGTTTGTATTCTATTAGAATACATAAAAATATTTAAACATGTCCTAACAAAACATAAGTGATTTTTAAGTTAATTTCATTGTAATGTTTATTAAGAATCTATAGATTATCTTTTGAAAGTATCATACTGTGTGTTGTGTCTGAGGGTGTGCTCTGGGCAAGGGCTCAGGAAGATGGATAGCCCAGATACACTTTAATGAAATGCCACAGCCCTGCTACAGGAAATGAAGGCATGTTTGTTTCCATCCCTGCTCTTGTACTCTATTTCTTCTTTCTTTGTGCAGCAATTCTTCAGATTACCCTGTGTTGAACATCTAATATTTCAGCACAGTGGCCAGAAGAAAGAAAAAACAGTACCAGAGGAGAGTCAGTGAAGACTCTAGGGGAGCAAAGATGTGCAGTCAGCAATCCGTGGCTCTGATAATGAAAACTTAAAGGGGATTCTTCTAAGAATGTAAAATTTCAAGTCATTATGAGAAAGTATAGACACTTACTTCTAAGGATTTATCTGCAATAGCAGTCAAGTGATTGGTTATGATAAAAGAAATAACTTGAAAACACCGCTTAACTCATGCTAGGACACTGGAGCAATTCTGCTAGGGCTAAAGTGATTCCCTAGAAGGAGGGAAGCACAGAGATGCTGGACACTCTTTCCAGATTTCCTCTCTCCCCAATTTGAGATTGTACTCTATAAAGATCTCAGCAATTATACCAAAGTCTATTAATTATGTAAAGAAAAATGACACCAGAAGCTTAAGTCCTCGTGAAAGGCAGACGATAAACTGCCAAAACATGCTGATGTCCTTTTTGTCTTCCACAGTATCCTTTTTGTTTAAAGTTTGAAAAGGACAAAACAAACATTTCCCAGAAATCACATCAACTGGGGATAAAGTACACTTTTTGAAACTTTTATTTTGTCATTCACACAAGAATGGTTGCAGAGAATGAGTTTGTGATTGCAATCAAGAGTAATCTGATGCACCTTGCCCATGCTGCTGCTAATCGTTGTATTTATTCCCAGAGAAGAAATCAAGGGGCCCGAAGCAATGAGAATCTAACCATGAAGGGATACCACAGGACAAACTTTAGCATATCATTTAGGCTACAAGGACAGGGAACACGAGAGTCCAGACCTTACCAGAGTTAATATAAATGGAGTTTTAAAATGCAAGACAGCAGCTTAACAAGACAATTTTATCTCTTTATACTATAAAATGCATATATTTGAAGAGCTCTGAATACAATGGTACTTCTGTTTACTTTTAATTCCTTCCATAATTCAAAGAAAATGGCCGCATCCGTGTCCTTGGGAGGAAGCTGGTGACCACCATGATGAGGAGCTCATCAAAGCTAATTTGGATCTAATTTTGCCATCCCTACATTTTGCCAGAATTATGAACAGAAGCATTCTTGAACCAGGGAGTTACTCTGCCTATTTCAATATATTGCATACAATTTGTTAGAAAATGTAAAATGTTAAACATAGCATTTTCTAATCTATCAATTTTAGTCACTCAGATAAAATTGGACATTAAACATAAAACATGACCATAACCAGCTATGAAATGTTATGACGTGGATGGCATGCATAAAGACAGCCATCTTGAGAGTGCTTAGAAATACCCTGGCAATTTGTTTTCTATAATGTGGATTAAAATCTTCTTTACAAACAAATTTATTATTGAAACAGCAGAATAAAAAAGTATATTTCATTCAGCTACAATGTCTATTCAATTAGACAACAGTATGATTTATTGATGTAATTGATTAACAAATGATCTTGAAATATTAAATGTACAAAACTACTAGATTCAATTTTAGTATATGTGCTGCCAAAGCGAGCACAGATTCAGAATGTTACTTTCTTTGTATTTTTACTTAAAAATGTGAACATCTATGTAAATAAAATAAATATGCAATATACACATAAGAATATTCCAATTTGAACATCATCTGTAATGCCTTCAATAGTTATTCATAACATCATAAAAAGCCACTAGTCTCTTCATAAATTTATATTCTGTATTTTATCTTCAAATATTTTTTATGATATAGATTGCATTGTGATTAAACTATAATTATGGGAGCCAGGGAGATAGCTCAGTGGAATAAATGCTTGCCTGGCAAGTGTGAGGCCCTGAGTTGGATTCTTGGTACTGCAAAAATAAATAAATAAATAAATAAATAAATAAATGTAAAATATAATTATAGGGCTACTCATTCTAATTTTTTATTAAATTTTGATGCTTCTGTTCACATCCATCTTAATGACAACTAACAATCTGTGAAGCACATTGCTAACTGATTTTTATGTAAACAGTATTTGCAAAAAGCTAACCTATGAAGTTTTTTTTTTGTTTTGTTTTGTTTTTGTTTTTCGTTTTTTGGCAGAACCGGGGATTGAACTCAGACCCTTGTGCTTACCAGGGAAGCTCTTATTCCACTGAGCCATCTCCCCGGCCCGCCTATGCAGTTTCTAGTTACTCTAACCTATGATGTCATCATCCCACATGTGGTCTGCCCTTGAACATCACTAAGAACAGGGTGCCATGGTGTCAAGAATAGTGTCATCACTACTGCTATTTTATTTCTAAAATCGTCATTCTGCTTTTAGACTTCTAAACCTTGGTACTTAAATTTGGAAAAAAAAAAAAAAGACACCTGGGTGTCATGGAAATGTCTCACGTTACCTGAGGAGTAAAATTTTGTTTCTTTGAATTTACATTGGCAGATCAAAATCTGCCACATTGGGATTAATTTATATAGTGAAAAGGCACAAAAATTACAAATTAAAGTGTAATGTTCCTCCTGTTAAGACAGCTAGTCTTTATTCCTCGGATTCACTCAGTGTTTTATTAGAGAAACAGATACAGCACAAGGTATACCAACACGCGACACGACGAGGTTGGCTTACGATGGCCCGCCAGCGTCGCGGAGGGGCCAGCAGGCGGGCTCCGCACCCGGGCGCTGCAGGTTGGCGTCCGCGGGCTGGGGTGAGGCGGCGGCCTGTGCAGGTCCAGACCAGGGCGGCCGGCCCGCGGCGAGAGGCCGAAGGAGCGCAGACAGCTGCGCGGGTGCGCTGGGCGCCAGGAGACGAGGTCCAGCCTGAGCAAAGACTAGCGCGCCTCCGAAGAGCGCGAGCAAGCATGTCCTCCCACTTGTCCTTGTACACCGCAGACCGCCTGGGGTGGCCCCCGAGCCCCGGGGTGCAGAGCTGCTGGGCCGACTGCAACTGCGCAGGTTCTCCAGTTGAGACAGTCTATCAAACATTACCTCCTGCCTGGCTAGAAATTGTGAACACCGCGTATTACTTGGATAAAAAGGTATTGTAGATATTATTAAGATTATCGACATAAATCAATTACTTTGGATTATTAAAATAGGCAAAATCTAATTCCATAAGCTGGTATAAATAGGGAATTTCTTCAGGGTACTAAGTATTACAAGTTAGAAAGCAGTTTAAGAAATATCTGAATTGTGGAAAGGTCCTTCCTCATGCGGTTAGGACAGAAAATTAATGGTGCCTTATTAGAGAGTGTATTGTGGGAAGTGTGTAGAAGCTCAGAATAATCCTGGAAGAGAGAGGAGGAAGCTATCCTAAAACCACATGGAGCTGAATGCTGCCAAAGATATAAATGAAATTAAAAGTGAAATTTTCCCAAGAGCCTGCTGATAAAAGCCTGGCCACTGATGGCTTGATTTTATCCAGCAAAAACTCACTTGAGTTCTCATGGACTTCTAGCCTAGAATTCTCAGACGATATATTTGTCTTATAGATACCTTTTGGGGGATTTTTTAAAAGGAATTAATAGATGATAAATACACTTACTTGTGTATTTCATGATATATTATAATTCAAATGTTTATTTTTAAAATATAAAAGTTTAAAATAATGGTATATAATCATTCCTCAATTATTATGTCCTTTATTTTCCTCATTTTTTTGTAATTTAGAATTTATAGTTCTAAATAAGCATGCAAGTTTTAAATATATCTTAAGATATAACTTATTGGGTTGGGGAGATAGCTCAGCACCATAAATGCCTGCCTGGCAAGTGCAAAGTTCTGAGTTCAATCCCCAGTACAGGTTAAAAAAATAAAT
>NW_004524813.1:2302646-2304368 GCF_000260255.1 Octodon degus
ATGTAATTTTTAAATATTAAATTAATAAAGCACTCATCTTGTTTCAGCAAGAATGACCTTTTCAAAGAAGACTGTCAGTTAAGGGATGGAGATGGTGTGCAGAAGAGGAGGTGATATTTGTACACTGCTGATGAAAACATTAACTTTTGCAGCCATTATGGAAAGCAATTGTGAGGTTCCTCAAAAACAGTTCAAAGTAGATCTTCTGTGTGATCCAGAAATTCCAATCCTGGATACACTCTCAAAGGAAATGAAATGAATCTGCTGAAGACGCAGGCATTTGCTTCCCTGAGTTTAATGCAGTTACTAAGGAATGGGAACAATTCTAAATGTCGATCAGCTGATAAATGGATAAAGCAAATCTGGCATATATACAATCTTTTTAAAAAATATATATTTGGTTGTTGCAGGGTCTCTATGCAGCTTAGATTCATAGTGATCCTCCTGTTTGGAGCCTCCCTAGAGCAGGGATAAAGGCATGAGCCACTATGCCCAGACTCTGTGGCCAGCTCAGCTCCCCTGGGGGCAGGGCGGGCACAGCAGGTGGTACCAGGATTGACCCATGGTCCCTGTGCTTGCTTAAGCTTGTCTGAGCATACGCTTTAGTCCACTGAGCTATCTTGCTGGCCTTATGCAATCATTTATTGGTCACTCATTAAAACAGATGAAATCTTTGCAATCCTAGAACATGGATTGAATACAGATGGTGTTAAAAGGCCAGGTACAGACAGACAAGCACTCAACCACCTCAGGTACATGTAGAGTAGTGAGAGCGGAGTGTGGTTATCAGAGCTTGGGAGCGAGGCAGAAGGAGGGCAGAGCAATGAGCGCTAGGCTAACAGGTGTGTAAGTGTCAGAAGTTTTGCTGTGCTGTCTCACCGGGGGTGAAACAGATGACAATAGCATATTGCATATTTGCAAAGGCTAGGAGAAAATGATTTCAGTAGTTCCACAAAAAGCATTACTCAGTATTTCAGGAAATAGATATTTTCACTCAATTTGAAAATTATTAATATGTACAATTTTGTGCTTTTATGCTTCAGTGAAAAATAAAGTCATTTTTAAAATAATAAAATAGAATCAAATACAATTATCTGTTTGGGGGGTTAAATAATTTTCTATTTGTTAAATGTTATTTGAAATGCTTAAATTCTTCTATTAAAAACTTCTTAACAGGCTTGTCAAATCAGCTCCAAGCAAGACACTGAATATTACAGTTAATGTTAGTCAATGTGGAGAACGAAGAACACTCCTGTCTGGTGGCTTTTGGAACTAATACATGGATAAATTGATACTAAGATGTTAAGAATCATTATCATTGTGGAAATATGTTAAAATCTAGGCTAAGTTTATGTTAATAAGTACTGTAAAAGATTTTTTAACCTAATATTCAAAAATAATGAATTATAAAACAGATTGTACTTAAAAATCTTCATATAAAAATGAACATTGATTTAGATTTCTAACCTTCTAGAAAATAAATCAAAAGAAGAAATGTTTAGAAATCCTCAGTATTAGGGCATAATCTAAAGGATTACATATTCTACAAATTAAAACCTATTTTAAAATTAGTGCAATATCTCAGTATATTTTCTTATACACTGACACATATATATAATTAGACTATTTAAGCTGAAATATTTAATGTAATGAAATGCAACTTATAAAAATTTCAATAGTAAAGTGTTAAAAAATAAAATATCACAACTTGATTCAGTGAAA
>NW_004524813.1:2304468-2307825 GCF_000260255.1 Octodon degus
ATATATGTCATTGACACTTTTTTCATAAAAATAATTGTATTTCTTGTTTAGTTAGGGTAATTTCTCCTATACATGATTTAATGTCATAACGATAAATATATAATTTATTTTGTATCAATTTCATTTTAAATACTTATCATTTTAAGTATATGTTTATTCTTTCTGATAATAGTGTTTACATTACAAAGCACAACTAATCACAACTCATAAACTTTTATGAAGTAAAGTTGTATTTTCTTTTACTTTTCCAATAATTATATTTGCCAGTACGTGCTATAGTACATCACAGTTACATTAAATGTGGGGAGTTAGTGCGTGTACTTAACACATTTTAATTCAGTTTAAATTTCTTTCCTCTGCCCTCTCTCCTCCTCCCTCCGCTCGTGTGTAACGTGTGTAATGAACTGTTGATAGTATTGAAAAGCCATGATTTGTATCACTTCTTTTCTTGAGTTTCGGGAGGCTTCTGAGGTACCACTGCTTACAATTACATTAACACATTATCCACCAACATGAGTTGACTTGACTTGAGTGAGTTAAAGCCTGACTTGAAATGCCCCACTGACTGGTGCCGCCCGGGTTTTGCCGTGTTCATAAGCAGCAGTCCCCGCAGCCCTCCTCTTCCGTGACAAGACCAAGCAACCTGGGTGATGCTAATCTAGAAGGACATTCAGAGCTCATGAAAGCATAATCACTGCTAATCAAATCAGAGAGCAAGCCCACCACTCTGCACCACTGGAGACACTTCGTGTCCTGAATATTTCATAAGAAGGGGCTCTTGCTGGGGCGGAAATTCTCAACAGCTTCGGGTTGCGTGCAAATATTTACTTAAACCTTCTAGCACAGTCCAATGGGTGTGCAGCCACGGCACCCGTGAGCCTGGGTGATCCTTATAAATTATGGTAATTACTTGTGACATGAGTCTCGCTAGGTCACAGCCCACTGCCTGCGTCCCTCTTGCTTTGCCAGCAGCTCTCCTACTTGAATGATTAAGTGGACAGGGTGTCACTGGGACCCGGGAGAGGAGGCGCTGGTGGTGATCTCTTTTGACTACTTAAAGCTGAACTCAATTGTTCAGATGCACAAACATGCAAACACAATCAAGGGCTGATAGCAAGACCCTGCGTCGGGAGAACTGGTGTGACAGCCGGAATGCAGAGCCTCGGGAGAGGCTCCACCAGTGCATCTCAACTCGTAAATCCAGCTTTTTTTTTGCACTAACACACAATACTTCTTTACATTTTTCTCTTCCCCTTTAAGGAAAAATTTTGCATCTATCTGCAAATTTAAAAAAAGTTCAAAGTTTTAAAGAAAAGAAAATGATAATTTTTATTGTTCAAAACATTCTGGTAGTAAGAAAATGCTAAAATACCAGAAATTTAATAGAAATGAAGCACCATAAGAAAAGATATGCATTTGACAAAGAAATTCATCTGTATAAATATTAACCAGCCAATTCACATTTTATTGCTGAACTTTGACACCAAGCTATTTTTTTTTTGACACCTTTGACATTTCACTCCTTTCTTCATAATCATCGTGGTGCCCCTTTCCTTTGATACTAGCTAAAAGTCACCTGAAAATTCCATAACACTAAGAGGCAGCTACACTTCAGTTTCAATAAATGGTGAGCTTCATTTTGCCTCCATATTCCTACAGCAAAATGAACCTCCCCAGATGAAAACCTGCAAACTTAGATGAATCCACAACTGAAAAATATTCATAGGAAACTGATTATAATACTGTGATGTAATACAAAATAATAAAAATAGCAAATATAAAGAAAAACAAACAAATTAATCTACACTTGACTTATAAAAACTTGGCTGGTGTGAGGAAGGTAAGGAGGAGGGGCGCTGATGTGTAGGCGGACTTTCTATCACTAAGCAAAGGCCTCTGGGCACAGTGGAATGTTATCCTTTCTGCTGCAACTTTAACAAGAAGCCTAGTGAATAGCACTTGCTTTTGCCTCCTTTTGAGGATTTTGGAGAAATGTGCCGTTGCCTTCGCACGAAGCAGATTGATCACTTGCCTTACTGCAGCTTTGTTCAGGCTGTGCTCCTCTACAGAACGTTCGCTCTGTCCCACGTTTTACGCATCTCCTCGGTTCACTGGATGGGCCTTTCCTCTGAGCTTTTCTCCCCTGCTGCAGATGGGACCTCCACAAAACTCTTGTGTGGGGGAACTGTGACCTGCAATCCCTAAGCTAGATGCGAGCATGTCAAATGTCAATTAAATGCATGCGCCTGGGGTTATTTCCGCATCTTCAGTTCTGTTCCATTTTTCCAGATGTCCTATTCTATGCTTGGACTGCGCTTTTGTACCGCTGTAGCTTTGTAATACAGCTTCAAATCTGGGATTGTGCTGGCTCCCGCTTTTCTCTTGCTACACAGGATTGATTTTTGTTTTGTTTTGTTTTGTTTTGTTTTGTTTTGTTTTGTATTTTTAGGGAAGGGACTACAGGGTGTTCAGGGTCTCACTAATAGATCGGATTCATAGTAATCTGCCTATTTATAGTTTCCCAAGAGCTGGGATTGCAGGCACGCACCACTGCGCCCAGTCTCAATTGCCGTCTGAGTATGCCCCAGGGGTGGGGCCGGCACGGCAGGCCCAGGGATCAAATCCCGGGCCGTTTTAATCCACTGAGCTGTTTGACCAGCCCTCTGATTTTGCTCTTCTAGTTCCCAATGAATTTTTTTATTATTTTATCTCATTGTATTAGCAGTGCTGTTGGTATCTCGATTAAGACTGTGAGGTCGTAAGTGATGATGTGAGAATGAGTAAACCCAAAGAAAATAACGTTAAATACCACAAAGACTAATTTAAAGATCATTATTAAGTTAAATCTGTACGTTAATTTTGGAAGTTTGGCAATATATCCAGCATTTTGCAGCCAGCAAGTCTTCCAATGAAGGCAAATCCGCATTGGATATAAAATTACCTAAAATGCCGTCTACAGAAATGCATCAGAGAGCTTCAGAGATGTCAGAGTTTAAGAAGAAGGATCTCTGAGAGGAAACCTCAGCTTTTCATCGGTTATCATAGTCCAGGAACAGAGACTGCTATTAACAGTGCAGCTGACCGACTGAGATGAGCCGCAGGGTCCCGGGTGCTAGCAGTCCTTTTCTATGTGTATTAGTCCTCCTTAGAAGGTAGTTTTATAGTCACTTCCTAGGGAAATCTGCTAAGCAGGTCTTGTGTGGTAAAATGAGCCTAGCGTTCTAATATTTCTAGGATGTTAGTGAGTTTCTGACTCTAAAACATGCCAAGAACTTTGGGTCACTTCGTTGCATTTTGTGTGGGCCCACCTTCGTTTGCACTGAGTCAATGATTAGAATCATCTTCAGCCCCTTTGGC
>NW_004524813.1:2309210-2310864 GCF_000260255.1 Octodon degus
GATGGCGCAGCACCATCTAGCAACAAGAAAACATCATCCTGTGACCTCCACGGTTGGTCTCCGTGCAAGGGCCTCCCATTCATTCAGGTCTACTTCTAATTAGATAAGGAGTGCTTTTAATTCATCTCTCCAACTCAAGCTGCTGCATAAGAGGCAGAGGTTGGTGTTTTTATTTATTGTTTTGTTTTGTTCACTGCCTACTTTTTAGATTAATAGAAGATACAAGGCTATTTTGCCTTTCTCAGGAAAAACTAAACCAAATTTCTTTGAAGTCCAGCAAACTACTACATACTTCTGATATATAATAGTCTATTTTATTAGGGTTCATACAGCAAAAACCATCAACTGGGTGACTGATAGACAACAGAAATTTAATATCTCAGTTTTTCATCTGGAAAGCCCCAGCACACGCAAGCAGAGGTAGCCCTCTCTCGCAAAGGCCATTTTGTTTCTTATAGGAAGTGCCCTTCTGTACATCCTCATATGGTGAGGAATATCTCTGGGTTTCTTTCATAAAGACACAAGCATGTCCTATTCAAGACCCAATCACATCTCCAGAGCGCCACCTTCTAATTCCATCACCTTAGGTAGGCATTTGTGCTATGCAAATGGTGGGCAATATTCAAACCATAACAATCAAAAGCATAAGCACTCCAGGTGGACTGGCTCCTACTGATGATCTCAATGCTAAGAGAGGCTGAAAAGAAGGGTCACCGGGTGAGGTCAGCCTGGGCCACTTAGGGAGACCTTGTCTCAAATTAAGAGAGAAGTAGTCTGAGATGTAGCCACATGATGGAGTGTTCCTGTGTCAGTTCCCAGTAACACACACACACACACACACACACACACACACACACACACACACACCATAAACTACTATAGTTTTATTCTTTCCAAGGGGAAGATATATTAATATTATGCTCAGTTTTTAGAAACAATTACTAGCTCATGTGTATATGAATCTCCTGTTAACTAGAGTGGTCACGGACAGAGGAAAGAACTTTCCCTGACACAGTGTTATGAAGCGGCACTTAGAAATGGAACGGAAGACTACCCTCACCTACTTTTTAAAAGTAATAATCTCTATGACTACATCATTTTCTAGAACTAAAGAAATGCAAAGGGAAAAGAACTTTCTCATCCCTCTCTCACCATATTTCAAGTGTGTAGGAAATTTCAAATGCAAGTAATTTTTTTTCTGGAAGTTATTTGCAAACAACACTGACACAATATAGGAAAACAGAAAACAGAATAGCAGGTGGTAACATTTCCTGAAGCAGATAAGGTTTTTTATTATTGGAAAATTTTACAATACAAGAGTATACTTTAACTCCTCACTTATTCATTTATCACAGATATTATATACTCCCTGTAGAACTTAAAAAGAAAGCCCAAGAAAGCCCCACGTTACTCAATTTGTAAGGTAACTGATATATGTTACTTCCATGTATACTATCAGACTGCACTTAAATGTAAAAGGTATTAATGTAATTATGAGGAGGCCTGCCCCTTAGCTCAGTTCTTTGAGTGGCTGCTTCAACAAAGCCGTCAGGCTCAGGTTGCTGGGGTTCGATCCCCACAACTCAAGCCAGCCAAACCTGCCCTGAAGGCATTCGATGCCAGCCAACCCCCCCCCAAAAAAAAATAGTAATTA
>NW_004524813.1:2311526-2312385 GCF_000260255.1 Octodon degus
GTAGAATTCATCATATTCAATTAGATTGTAATCCATTCTTTTTTTCAAAAGTCCATTCTTTGAGTTGACTTATGTTTTAAATTTTAAATTGTTTTTTTTTTTTTTATTTTTTGAGACAGGGTCTCACCATGAAGTGCAGACTGGCCTTGAACTCAATTATGTTGCCCAGACTAGGCTTGAACTCATGGTAATCCTCCTGCCTCAGCCTTCCAAGTGCAGAGATGACAGGCGATGTCCACCACACCCAGTAGACATATGTTTTTAACCTATAATCAAACTTTATACCTTTGAAAACTTTTATTTCTGTTTCTTCATTTTCTCCAATCTGAAAATTTCAAGAATTTTCTTATCTTTATAGATGTTAGCCGTACTTTTGTGGTAGATGACTCAGACAACTCTCCTTGAAAGAAGAGCAGTTCTCTCCATTTTGGCTGTGCCTGGCCCTAGTTCCACACACTGATAGGTACAGAGCTGGCTAGGACTTTCCCTTTTCCCTTCAACTGGCTTTAAGCAGTGCATAGTGGTCTAGCTGTGGTGCTGGTGGTAGTCTTTCAAGACAGCATCCATGTTTCCCAGATAACCCCTACCTGCTGCTCTTCAGTATGAGCCAGGCTGAGAAAGGACGAGGTCAAAGAGCCAATGCTCCACGCTGTTAGCTGGGATGGAGCCTGGAGACAGAGGCTGTGACTTCCTGGGGCTTGAGGGATTACACATCAGAGCTGAAGCGCAGGACCCCAAAACATGGGATACTATCTCAATAGTATAATGCAAATTACTTTTTCGTGTATCCTTCTGTCTGCATATGGCAGAGGTGAATGCAGGCCTCCTACCTGGCCCAGCTCACAGTACTCACCTATTA
>NW_004524813.1:2313355-2315810 GCF_000260255.1 Octodon degus
AAGAAAAGAAGCACAAGTTCACGTATTTTAAAGGTAGTGAGCAGTTTGTGAAGACCTTAGTGTTAATATTAGAACACTAGACATAAAAAGTAAAACAATTTCCAGGATGATATTCAGCTATGATTATTTGTTCTATTGCTGAATGCTATCCTTATTTCTATATACATACTTATTTTCTGCTATCATATGCTGTGTTTGAGGACAAAAATTGTGTTTCACTCTCTTTTTATGAAGTATGATCCTTATAATAGTTATTGGCTATTGTGTTATTATTCAAATCTCAGAAACCTAACGAAAAAACATTAACACATACACACACACAACATTTCCTATTTACCTACCTACACTCAGACAGATGGAATAAACTGTAATTAGTCTACAACGGTGATTTGAAAAATATGTCCAGAGAGGAGTGTCATCATGAAAAGTCTATCAAAGGACTCCATAAATATTTGTGTGTGTGTGTGCATGCATGCATGCGTGTATGTGCATGTGTGAGACTGTGTGTGTGTGTGTGTATGCAAGCATGTTTACTTGTATGTGTCAAAAGTCTTTTTTCTATGTCATGTAATTTTAAAAATTTGATCATTTTATTAACATTTGAAAACACCATTCAAAGATTTTTATTACAACTCCATTTCTTTGTGTTTCACATAAAGAAAACCAATTTACCAAGTTCAAAACAATGGCTCGTGCTGGCCGCTGTATTCAGATGTGTATTAGCTTGCCTCATTCTGCCTTCTGTCTTCCAAAGGAGCTCTGTGATATTGCTTGTCATATTTCACATAATTCACTTGGAATGAAGTGACTGAACTTTTGTTTCTCTTTACCCTATAAGCCGCAGAAACAGAAACAGAAAAGTGACAAGTGAAGGTTTTTTTAAATGTATTGCTTGTTTCAAATCTTGTGAAGAGTATCATTTATTAGAAAAATTTTAGCTTGTTTGTGTTTCAAACATTTGCTAAGCTTAGATGCTTAAAAAATGATCCCCTGGGGGAGCAGGTGCAGGTCAAGGGGGGATACCTGCCCGGCAGGTCGAAGGTGTGAAATTCTATCCTCAGCATTTAAAAACAGAACCAGGCATATACATTTATTATAAATTTTCTAACTTAATTTTTCTCAGATATAATTGTGCTGTGCCAAAGAGAGTAACATGTAAGGTTACCAAAAGCATACACAGTCACAGAAATGACAGCATGCAAATTACTAAGCGTTCGTTGTCCTGGGACTGCGAGTTAGCAACATGTCCCAAGTCCATTGGGATGGTCCTGTAAGAGTGAATACAAGTTTTAAAATATTGCTCACTTTCCAAAACAAAGGAAAATGGAGACCTCCACTTTTGAAAATATCTACGTAGAGGTTCTTTGTTTTGGGGGAATTTATATAAATCTTTGTTTAAAATGATAAATGCATATGTTGGCAGCTCTTTGATTAAAGCATATGTCCTCAGGGGCCTCTCTTTTAAATATGGCCACTAAAGAGGATACCTCCATTTCAGTTTCTGTAGGAGGAAGAACATAGTTCCCAGGGTCAGCTCACCCTAAGTCCACGATTACTTTCTGGCGTGAGCAGGAGTAGCTTACTGTTTCTGTCAGTAACACTCATTAGTACTGAGGGCCACTCCAAAAGCTGAGAAAACTTATGATGCACTAGAAGTAAACTTTTGATAACTTGTATATGAAAAGTCATTTTCCTTGAGGACTAGCTATTTTAGATCATGAAAGTTTGTGCATGATTGGTTGCTTCTACATAGCTATTTAAAAACTGAGATTTCTTTCTGTCTTTCCAGTCTCCGGCAGATTGCTTTGCCATGCGTGATACTCCGATTTCATGCTTAGTCCAGGAGAAGACTCCCAGTTTTGCATTTCTCTAGCAGTCTACAGTACAGGGTGCAGTTGTAAGGCACTAACTTTTGAACTGGATCGCTACACACTTAGTGACTTCCTGATAAATCTGCAGTATTTCATCGAGATACTGCAACGTATTCTGTAATATAGAGACTGCCATCAAATTGTATTTTCAGAAAATTACTTTTCTGAAATTCATTAGCACATAATATGTTAGTTTCAGATAATTTAAATTCTGTCATTCTGAGAAAGACTCGATGCACACATTTTATAGTTAATCTTTAATCATGTTAAAAGTACCTGACAGAAGGATCCCCACAAGTTAAAGGTCAGGCTGGGCTACACGGTGAACTCAAGGACAGCCTGAACTACAACAACCTGTTTTTAAAAACCCACAACAGCAAAAGTAGTAGGCTGCTGAGCTCTACTGCACAGAGACCAGGATCCCTGGGGTCAGCTGGATGCCACAGAGACAAAGCCAGACTTCTGAGGGGAGCGGAAGAAGCTCTGCAGTTGTGCTTCTACATGCAGACATACATTTCTTGTGATATATATGTGTTTTTGGTTAGATTCTATCTTCCTTTTATAGCACAATTAAAACTTTATCT
>NW_004524813.1:2316510-2321129 GCF_000260255.1 Octodon degus
TTTTTTTAAGTAAAAAATAAAAGCTTTGACTATCCCTTAGTCAATGTGTCACTTGGTTTGACTTTATAATTTTCCTCCAAGATTTTTTTCTTGGAAATGTAATATCTGGATAACTTTAGACATTACAATGTAATATCTGTACATTATGTTAGTTTCATATATGTGCAGTGTTTGGTAATCAAATAAGAACAATAAGCATTTATATCTCTTCTAACATTAATTTTTGTGTTTGTGGGGAAAGAAAGATCATCAAATTGTAAAGGAAGAAGTTAAAATACGTATACAGATGACATCATTTTATATGTAGAATAAGCCAAATACTACATCAAAAACTGTTCAAATTGTTCCCAAATTCAGGTAAGTTGCAAAACACAAAATCAATACATGAAAAAAACAACACCTTTTTTACATTGCTGAATCAGAAATTTAAAAGTGATCCTACTTACAACAGCTCTTTTAACACATCTTTCTACAAAAATTTTTCTAAACTCACATAAGAAATGCCAGTCGTATTTCTAAAGTAACTTAAAAAACATCATTTACCTATTAAGCCGTGCCTTTGGGATATGTGTAGATTGATCTTAGCTCTGAGTAAGTAGTCTATGATAGCTAGAAAAACAGAAGGCAAAGAATGAAAAAAAATCTCTTTTGTATGCCTTATTATATTGAATTAAAGAAGAAAATATGAGAAAGCCTGAATTTGTAAATAACTTTATAGCCTAGATATTTCAGAAAAAATATCATGGAAAATATTTTTTCAATACTTCTTGCCATTTTATCAAGAGAATAAAGTTCGCTATGTTCATGCCATGGGTTGTATTTGAAACCTCCCTATGTTTGGCATGCAACTTTACGTTTTCAATAGAACTATTTTCTCAAAAATCTGTGTTTTGTAATCCTTTACTTCCTCTAAATTATGCCACCAGAACTGTGTATTCATAGAGCCAATTTTCAAAAACACGTTGTATGGCCTTCTGAAAGTTTTGTTGATTTGTAGATTTTGTTCAAGTAGTAGAGTTCAAGTCATTATTTGATGACAACACTTTTTGTCATTCAGATTCAAATATTTCATTTCTTTTCTGCAAGTTCTAAAATATTTTTAAATTCCACACACCAGCTTTTATATATGCAATTTGAATCATATTCATTATTTAAAAAGAATATCCTTTCTCAGCTGTTGGCTGAATAATTATGGGTAACTTTTATGTAACTTTCCCTGAACTTTTGGATCGGATATCTAACAATTTTGTAGAAAAGAGTGGATATTTGTGGTTACAGTTGTTTAACAAAAGCATATTTTTCAATCCAAGTAATTTGTGGGGATTATGATTTGCTAGTGGTTTTATGCATATGTGTACATGCACACATTGTGTGTGTGTGTGTGTGTGTGTGTGTGTGTTTTCAAGGAACACAACTCAAACCTAACTCACTGATTTAAATTTCTCTACACTTAACATTGTCACTTGGCTGGCCAAATAGCTCAGCCAATTAAAGTGCCTGCAAGCAGGAGCAGAGGCTGGGGATTCGATCCCAGGTCTGCAGTGCCAGCCCTGCCCCTGAATCATATTGAGATGGCAATTAACACTGGGCATGGTGGTACGTGCCTGCAATTCCAGCTCTTGGGAGTCTGTAAAAAGGCAAATCACTGCAAGTACAATCTAGTAGTGAGAGTCTGAACACCCTGTAGACCCTTCCCTAAAAATACAAAAAAAAACCAAAAACCAAAAAGCAAAAAACAACAAAAAACCCCCAAAACAAACAAAAAAAAAAACATTTTCACTCATATCCCTTAATTTTTTTAATAAAATATTTCTCCTTAGCATTATTTTCTGTTCTTTAAACATATTGTAATGATGGCCATATGTATATTTTCATAATTCTAGATTTGAAAGATAACACAACATTTGGAGTTGATTCTAAACCTTTAGCCAATATTAATTGGAATAAAACATAGACCAAATCCTATATTCTTCTTTTTCTACAGTTATCTTGGTCAGGATTGTATTTTTCTTCCTGGGGATTTCTCAAATACTTACTTTGGTCTTCTGGAAAGTTTGATATCCATTTGCTTCTTGTTTTCAAATTACTTTAAAATGTATGGATCTTTCCGTGCCTTTAAATATAACATTAACATCCTTATGTCTGGCTGTACGTACAGTGGCCAGCCAAATTACTTTATATTCACTTAGGTTTGAGAAAGGTAAAAATAAATTGCTTGTAAAAAAAGTATATAAGCTATGTTCTTCTGCAAAAATTGGGTTTTCTCCCTCTCTGCTTAGTTCTCGTGATTTTCTGTTATATAAGTGTTCCTCGGGAGCTCACAGAACAATGCACTAGAAACCCCACTAGTAGTCCAAGTAATGCAATCTATTATATTTTTATAATTTCTACTTTATACCTTGAACAACAACCACTTGTGTTTTAAATACATTTCAACAGTATCTGTTTTAGGCAAAATTATCAATTATATTGCTTTAAAATAAATTTTATTATAAAATCACTATAAATTAATTAATTAGTAGGGATTAAAAGTTTTTGTTAATCATTCACTTGGGACTTTATAAAGTTATCTGTAACATTTCATGGGCTTTATATGACTCACATGAGATCAAGTGGTTGTTTTTAACCATTAAACTAATGATTTATAATCTCAAAATTTGTGTTAAAATTCCATCAAGACATTTGTTCTGATGACTAACAGTTTATTAAAAGTCAATAGAAATATATACGAGCCTTATTATGAAGGACAATAGAAACATCGTAAATAGATCACAATTGTGACAAAGAGGAGGTTTATTACATGTCATTTTAGAAATTCTTTCCTTACCTCTATTTTGACTAAGGCAATTACTTTAAATTTAGGAAAGATCAGAAATTGAACTAAAAATAAGTAAGCTAAATACAGAATGGTAAACTGGTGTTTAAAAAAAAACCAATATTCCATGAAAAAAGGTTAATATGTAATGGTGTGAAATGATAGATTTTTGACAATATTTTGGCATAGTCATCTTTTTGGTAATAATTTGTGAGTCATTTCTAAGATTACTGTAGGGGATTATATAAAAAATGAAAACAGAAATTAAATGTGTAATGATAAAATGAACAAATTTCAAAATGGATAGATTTTTAAAATACAAAACTTCAATTCAACTGATCAAAGCAAAGTTATTTATTTATTTATTTATTTATTTATTTGCAGTACCAGGGATTGAACTCGGGATCTTGCACTTGCCAGGCAAGCACTTATTCTACTGAGCTATCTTCCCGGCCCCAGAGCTAAATTAAACCTAGTTAAAAGTGTTGAAAATTACTTGTAAATATTGCTTTTGTTTTTTTCTGATTCATGTCAAATAAATGCAAAAAAATTATTTTCTACATGTGATCACAAAAGGCATTTTAACCTCCAAATAGGTGACTTTAGAAGGGTGAGCTTGAGAGATAAAAATACTCCCATGACTATGTTTATATTGTATGAAGTTTGGCATTAAGTTGGGCCTTTTATGGAAGATGATGCTCGAAGATAATCCAACATCATTTCGAGTTACTTTTAGAGAGATTACAATACAATATCGGAGTTCGCACAAATGCAGGCTGGTTTCTTATCTTGATCTAGATATCGTCTGACGAACAGCAGGAGCAGCGATTTATGTACATTTCCAGTTTATAAGTGCTGAATGTTAGAGATGCTCTATTTATGGTGTTAGTACAAGGTTGAATGCACTTACCCCACTTCATCGGTTGCACATTTTATACTCAGAAAAAGTGTTAAGAGTCTTTCTTATTGATTCACAGGGTAAGCAATTTCATTTTTGTTTTCATACTTTGACCTATACCCCTAGTATCCATTAGGGCACTACAATAGCAAGGTGTAGACACATCAACTACAAAGAAATAGAACTAGAATGACACTGTCTCCAGCTAGGGATGCATTAGTAGACCTGAGAATTCAAACATAGAAAAGGCAATTTTTTCCTGCTGGGAAGCGGTGTTCTCGAGAGAGCCATCTCAGGCTGAAGAACATGCTATGAAAATCAATGAAAGCCCCATCGTGCTGCTGATGTGTCCGGTAAGTGTCATTTTATATCTTGCCAGCGGATATCTAAAGGAAGTTAAAGCTACTTTGCTCATAGTAATTGGATGAATTCTCTTTCATCAGTGGTCTATTTCACTGTTCAACCCAAAAGTAAAATATACTGTGGGGTACAATCTGAAATGCGATATCGTGAAAATAAATACAACTGAAAGGGCGTTCACAGATATTGCAAAAAAATCGCTGATCTCTTCCATTCTCAAACTTCCTGTGATTACACATGAATTTAAACAGATAACTATAAATATGGAGCTAGTTGACAGAAATTGTGGTTAGGAAACATCAAATTGGTTAACCAAAGAAAGAAACTTAAAAGCCATCAGTTGCAAATATCAGCAGGATTTGCAAAAACTGAAGAGTTAATTTGAAAGATTTAATTTCATAAATATGCATTGCATTAAGGTTGAAAGAGCTATTATGATCCACGAGCATTTGATATTTTTAGGTGTATACCCACAAACAGAAGCAGGGTTTCAAAGAATGTTTGTATATCTACTTTTAGAACAATCTTCAAAACAGTGTACCCTAC
>NW_004524813.1:2321324-2323905 GCF_000260255.1 Octodon degus
AGTGAAATAAGTCAGTGCCAAGCACACAAACACTAGTTGAGCCCAAGAGCATGATTCCTTTAATGAATAAAGACAGAGTCATGGTTATCAATGCTTGGAGACAAAAAAGTAAGGGAATATGTTGTAAGAGGTAGAGTTTCCATTTTGGAGGATGAAAAGTTCTGGAGATAAATCATGAGCATGTTTTTGCGGCATTCTGAATGTCCTTAACACAGCTCAGTCATAACTTTAAAAATAATCAAGGCAATCAATTTGTGATATGTGAACTTTATCACAATAAGAGTATTGGAAATAAATAAACAAATATAATCCACCTCTAATTAGTCACTTTCATTAGCATGCATATAACATTTTCCTAAAACTAGAAGATAAATATGAACCACATCCTTGAGTTACTGTATCTGATCCAGCTACAACTAGTATATTTACGTGTCAGTTCTGAAAATGCTTCCCTGTAATACAATTTTCATGTTAATATTTAAAACATGACACATTCTTGTGAGTTAGAACCTCCAGTAATATGACTATATTTTAAAAATGCATGTGTGTGGGAGCAGATGGAGGATCATTAGGAAATTTAGACAGTAATTAGAAGATTCAATCAGCCAAATGAGAAATGTCGTGAAAATGGATTTTGTATTAACACGTCACCAGTGATACAGTGATCCTTGCATTGGACAAATGCATTTTTAGGCCATGGCCATGGACACCTCTTAGGGTTCTAATAAAAGGGCATCTAAACATTTTTAAAAATAGGAAATTGACTCAATTCTATTAATTAATAGCCTTCTGGTGAAGTGAAAACCAGTCATACTGTTTTGCTCAGAGTTCTAGTTAGCAGAGGCCAGCAGTAAGGGGAGGGAAGCTGATTTATGTGATACTGCCTAGTAATTATCTAAATTCCATTTACAAAAGCAGTAGAGACAGTAAAACATGACATGGTCATCCCTGTTTTTCCACTATGAATGCGGTTCAAGCAGAGAAAATTCTACTGCAGTTTTCATTTGGGAGGTCTGTCCTCTACCTTTATTGTCTCTGAAATTTCCATGGATATTCCTTCCCTGGGAGATATTTTATTTATTCCAAAATTATTTGTTCTTTTAAATGTGTATTACAGGGACTTGGGAGAAAATTTAGTGGTCTAAGCACCTGCATGGCAAGCCCAAGGTCCCGAGTTTGATGCCCCGAACAGTACGCATGCCGTGCTGACCCGGAATCCAGACATGGTGTCACAGGTCTGCAATTCTAGTGCTGGGGGCAGAGACAGGAGGGTCACTAGGAGTCCAAACTGCATACTAAAAATTTAAAAAAAAAGTCTGTCACAAAACACTGCTTTTTGCTAATGGAACTCGCATTATATAACTAAATATGTGTTTTGTCAATTTTAAGAGGCACACTTTCTTGCTTGTTTATATCTGTGAATTTGAATTACTTTTTCAAATAAACAATGATAATTTATCAGTGTGCAACCATATAATTGTCTTTCTTGACTAGGGACACGACATCAAGACTAAATTGAGCTTAGAGCGTCTTACACTTTGCATACGGAAGTTAACTCTCTCGTGGCACCTAAATACAACGAAGAAACCTACTTACATAATGGTAGTGTAACTGCTGCAGTGCGTGACAATGATGTGGAGAAGAGCTGAGAAACATCTGCTTTGAGGGCCGGCCAAAGAGTTCAGCGGAGTAAAGCGCCTGCAAGCAGGGGCGCCCTGAGAGGCCAACTGAGCCTGGGCGTGGTGGTGCGCGCCTGCAGTCCCAGCTCTCGGGAGGCTGTGAACAGGAGGATCACTGCGAGTCGATCTAGCAGTGAGACGCTGAACACCCTGTAGACCCTGCCCTAAGACACAAATAAAGAAACATCTGGTTTGGTTGTATGGTAAATTTTTGTTGCTCTACTTGTTATAAAAATTTTGAGCCCATTTCCTAAGGCCACCTACTGCTAATAACTACATTTCTAGAATAATAGTTCATCTGTACTTCTAAAATAACACCTATGCTTGGGGCCCTCCCTTCCATATCGGTCGGCTGGATTGCCAGCTGCCAGCATAATCCACCATGAGCAGCGGTGGATTATGAGCAGCCTCTTCCACTTGGGCGACGTTCCGTCCCTGTCCATCGCCGGCTCTGTCTTCCTCGGTGACAGCGCTGCACACTTCGCGCTTCCCCTTCTGCAGCGTCTCGCGCAGCTATTGAGCACAGATTACCTAATCCGTGAGGTCCTGAGTGAGCGCACACTGCGGCTGCGAGGAGCGGCTGTGCAGAGGCGCGAGAGTAGCCGAGCGAGTGCCAGAGGCCTTGCCGGGAGGATCCTCTGCCCGTGAAGTGCCCTTCACGGCCACTGGCTGCCCTCTTCCATGCTACCTTTTATGCACGGGAGTACAAATACATACAAATACAAGAATTTTGGATTATTTTTCTTTGAAACAAGTTTTACTTCAATTCTTAACCTTTACAAAAATTATTCCATGATGTATTTATTGGCTATTCATGTCTGTTCGACACAGTGACAGCCCTTCTGTCCTAGGGGGAGAGAGCCAAATTTATCTCACAGGATGAGTTCTGTGCTCTTTCAACG
>NW_004524813.1:2330015-2334352 GCF_000260255.1 Octodon degus
CTATTCGAACAAATCTTTCTATGCATTGAATTAAGAGAAAGTAGCTGTATATCTATCCTATTTCAAATATACAGATAGAAAATGGTCCTTCATTTGTAGTCACATTTTATGTTTAGTTTTTTTCCTAATGGATTCACAACTGAATTGTACAAGAAATTTACAGAAGATATAATCCCAATACATGGTAATGTTGATGGAATATTATTCATAAAATCATTTTTAAGATATTATCCATTGCCAATTAAATATTTGTAACCTGTGATCATCATTAGGCATAACAATAGAGTAAAAGAACATTAAAAGCATAGAAATGTCTGGAGAAAAGTAAAATATTATTATTAGTAGTAGTAGTAGTAGTATATGTACTTAGTACAGGGTCTCGCCACACAGGTCAGACTCACAGTGAGTCTCCTCTTTACAGCTTCCCAAGCACTGGGATTATAGGCATGCACCACCATGCCCAGTCTCAGTCACCTTCTCAGTGCGTTCCCAGGGTGGGGGGTTGGCACAGCACACCAGGGATTGAATCCCGGTCTCTGCACTCTGACTAAGTAGGTGCTTTAATCTGCTGAGCTATTTGGCTGTCCTGAAAAATATTCTAATTACCAAAAAGGAAAAGCAGAGCAAATGCCGCGATGCCTCCAACCTCGCTCTGATTATCCGTTCACAAATCATACCCAGAAATTACCTTCCAAATGCTTTGGTTCATATTTGTCACCCTCAGTCATTTTCCATTGAAATAGTTTCTGTGAGTTCAGTTTTATGTCACTCTAGATTATTAACAATGGCAATTAAAGAATGAGAATTCCACATGATCACCTATATTTATAAAAGAATTATAAATATGACTATAGACTGGTTAGGTATAATTAATCATATTTGTAACTCTTCTTAAGTTCTCAAATTTCATTGTGATATATTGAGTTCAGTTTAAAAAAGGGCTTTTTGCTTAATTAATAATAGTTTCAAATATTTTCTAGACATAAAAATATCAATACAATTTAGCTGCCTTTTGCTTGTTAATTATGTTTCTTCTCATATCAAATGACAATTTCATGTATAGAATTGAATATAAGGTATAAATGTAATTACTAATTTTATGTTTTTATCATATACAAATAACATACCAAGAAAAATAATAAATAAGCGATAATTTCAGTTAAAAATAATAATAAACTATTCAATTTATTTGTGAAAGGTTTAAGGCTTATCTGATGGAAGAAACAAAAATACATTAGTCAAAAAATATTTGAAATGCTCAAGAAATGGAAGAAATGGGCAGGGAGTTAGCTCAGTAGAGTAAGCTCCTGCTTGCCAAGGACAGGATCCTGAGTTCAATTCCCAGTTCTGCAAAAAAGAAAAAAAAAGAAAGAAAGAAAGAAGAGAAGAGAAGAGAAGAGAAGAATAGAATTGATTTTATGATGCTAACAATGGCCACTTTCTTTGTTAGATTTATTGATTTATTGATTTTTTTGGCACAGGGAGTTGAACTCAGGACCTTGTGCTTGCCAGGCAAATGCTTGTTCTACTGAGCTATCTCCCCGGCCCATTATTAGTTTTAAAGTAGTCAACTGACAACCTTCACAATAATGAAAGGAAAGCAAACACTGAATTTGCAAAATTAAATAAAATTGACTTCAATCTAATTAATACTGCAGGTTTTTATTTCATATTATTGAATGGAAATATTAAAAAATAAAAATGACATGAAAAAGAAAGCAGAAGTACCATCAGATTTTTTCTAACGTATTTGACTGTTCTAGGGTCTCCCTGCGCAGCTCGGACTCGCGCGACGCACCGCCTCCGGCTCCGCAGCGCTGCAGGGCGGGTGCGCGCCTCCACGCCCGGGCGGGCCGGCTCCGCGCGGTCCCTGTGCTCGCCTCAGCCGGCCAGGACAGGTCTGCTGAGCTGTCTCATCAGCCCCGTTGGGAGACGATGACCAGCTCGTGCAGGTGCACGCTTGGATTCAGGCCACAGACTTCCACTGAGCCTTTGCCTCTGCAATCTATAGGGTTTTTGTTTTTTATTTTTCAACTAGAGGGTATAATGAAAACTAGGAACAGCAGATTTCCTGTCCTAGCAGAAATAAACTTCTAGGAGGAGAAGAAGACAAGTAACTAAATATGCAGTGTAATATGAGAGGTCAGTACATTTTGTGAGAGAAAATAAAATACATAAGAAGATAAAAAAATTGTATTTTAATTTTTAGGGTAGTCAAGGAATAATTCTTCTAGATATCTAGATGAATAGCTGTGATGATCTGCAGAAAGCACATGCTGCCGACAGACAGCGCAGGCGCAGTGCCGTCCGTCGGTGTGACGTAAGCAGGCTCACGCGGAGCAGGCTCAGTTTTCACTAGCATCCTTGCCTGCCACTGGAAAACATGGTAGAAATACTCTCATTATTTTACATTTAAATTTTACACTATTACTTTTAAAATTTTTTAAAGAGAATACAAAAAAGTAATAAAAAACACAATGCAGAATCTCACTTAACAAAATAATATCAATTTGACAGCATCTGTTGTGTTGCATAGTGCTGTCTTCAGAGTAGTTGTTCAGATTGGCAGATATATGCATGCAATATTGAATAAAGAAAGAAAGAAGAGAAAAGTTATATGAAATTAAGAAGAGAGAAAAAGGAATAAAGAAGGACAAAAAAATTAAGCAAGAACGGCTCCCGTCCGTAGACCAGCAGAACTCCACCGTGCAATTCTCCATGCCGTCTGCCTGTGCTTAGATAGATCTCTTTTCCCCACTCACCCTCCTGTCTTTCTCCTCATCCTAAATTTTACATCACTTCTAATTTGAGAAATAGTACCGTTTCATTAAAGTGTATACATTTACCAATATTTTGTTTTTCTTCTTGCATTTTGCACTCTTTTCCAGGAAGTAATAATTCTAGATTCTTCAGGAGTGGATTTCTGTGAAACTCGTTTGTCAATTTATTTTCCTGGCAGCGGAGGCAATTCTTTGCTCACTCTTTTTAAGTGCCCCAGACTTTCCCTAATGAAATAATTTTAATTGTCCATTTACTTGCAGAGCCAACTCTATGAGGAGCATTGGGGAATACGATCTGGTTAAGAGCTTATTGATTCATTCTAGGTTAATTGTTTTCTAAAACTTATTTTATCATAATAAGAACTTGTAGTGTAAGATATGGTCTCTTTTTAATACACCATTGACTAGTGAAACTATTGCATACACTAAGACATGCTAAGTATTTAAAACTTACTCATCTTCATTAATGAAAACTTTAGGGCTAATGATTAGTAATTATCATTTTCCCTGTTTCAACCACTAGGAATCACTTGTATAGTCTTTGTTGCTGCATTTTACAATTTTGGAACTCACATGTGTGAAATTATGTAGTATTTATCTTTATTTTACTGTTTTATTTCACGTAGACAATATCTTTAAAGTCTGCATGTTGTCCCATGGTGCAGAATTTCCTCCTACTCTATGCCACATATTATCTCTCTGTCTACCACATTTCCTTCATTAATCTGTTGTAGGGTGTTTAGACAGTTTTTAACATCTTAGCTACTATAAGTGTTGTTGTAACTAACATGTAGAGGGCTAAACTAGATTTAAAATCCTAATTTCAACGTATCAAAATCACTTATTCAGTCCTCCGAGATAGTTTAGCAGGCTAAGTGTCTGTTTAGGTAAGCACAGGAACCAGGGTTCAATCCGTGGTACCTCATGCCACACTGGCCCCACCTTGTGGTGCACGGAGCCAGCAACTGAGTCTGGGCATGGTGGCATACACCTATAATTCCACCTATAGGGAGGCTGAAGACAAAAGGATCACTATGAATCTGAGCTGCATAGTGAGACCCTGTGCAAAAAAAGAAAGAAAAGAAAAAAAATCACTGATTCTTCTCCATGTTACCCAGGAGTCTAAAGTCAGAAGCACTCTCTGTCAAAATACCAGAACTTGAAAAAATTTCCACAAGTTGTAGTTCCACAAAAGATCACAAAAAGCCAAGAGAAAGAAGAGCTAAGTTGGGAGAAACTCATTTTCTGACTTGAAAATGTATTGCAAAGGTACAGTAATCAAAACAGTAAGGTTAATTCTTAGGAAACTGGCTGGTACTGGACATTCATTTTATTCTGAATAAGGAGAAATGAAAGTGCTTAGAATGGTGTCGCACTACACAGTCATGACAGGTGAGATCTACAAATAAAATCATAAAATAAGATGTCAAAAATGAGATAAAATAAAAACAAATACAGGTATCATATATATTAAAATCATCAAATATATGAAGGTTTTGGACCCAGTCATACTGTTTGTACAATCATTATGAGAATTAATGTATATTAAGGTTTCAT
>NW_004524813.1:2334452-2336257 GCF_000260255.1 Octodon degus
GCCTATAATCCCAGCACTGGGGAGGCTGAAAGCAGGAGGATCATTGTGAGTTGGAGCTTAGTAGTGAGATTCTGTAATAACCAAACACATGTTTAAAAATTTTTTTACAAATGAATAGAATAGAATTCTTTCTCTCTCTGTCTCTCTCTCTCTCTTTCTCTTTCTGCCTCTCTCTCTCTGTCTCTGTCTGTCTGTCTGTCTGTCTGTCTGTCTGTCTGTCTCTCTCTCTCTCTGAAATTCTGTTTGTCATCCTTTCATGGAGATTATCTCTGCTAAATTTGTGATCCATATGTTGAAAAGATCTGATCCACGCCTCTAATTTCTTGTCTGCTGCCTCCCTCTCCATGTTGGTGGCTTTAGCAGTTACACTGTCTTTCGAGTCATCTTTTAGCTCACAGAATCCTATCGCTTCTTTAATAGTTTTGTAGAGCTTAGCTCTATGGTGTTTGATTACTCTCCACGGATTATTTATTTATTTATTGTATTTATTGCAGGTTCTACAGGGTTTCACTACACAGATCAGACTTGTGGTGATTCTCCTGTTCTCAGTTTCCCAAGTTCTGGGATTACAGGTGCGTGCCACCATGCCCGGTCTCAGTCGCCATCTAACAGCACCTCGGGAGTGGGGCTGGCACAGCAGGCCAGGGATCGAACCTCTGACCCCTGCGTCTGCTTAAAAAAGCACTTTAATCCCCTAAGATATCTGGCCCACCCTTCTGCACTGATTTTCTATGATCCATTTGGCCCAACAGGATTACATGGAAGTATTTTATTGCTTTGTTTTTACACTTACTATTTTAATTTTTGCTTCTGGTAAAGTAGAATTTGTTTCTGGTATGAAGATCTATTTATTGAGACTTGTTTTTTTTAGTGATGGTTTGGATTTGTCAGTAGGCATTGTTTCTCACTTCAAGAAATGCAATTACATTGACTTGGACCCTACTGCTGTGTTGTAAGGAAAGATTTTCTACAGGTCCTGATATCATCAATAGGTCTGATCATTCACCTGTCACATATATTAACACTTACTATCATTTCTGCTTGTTATCACTGTCCATTACAAGCTATTGTGAGTGGTTATTGACAGTGTGGAATTTGGAGGGAAAAGGAAGGAAAAAGGGGTTGGGTAACTTGGCAGCAAGGAGATGCAAAGAGAAATAACAACAAGTGAAAATACAGGTAGTGAGTTAGACTATGTTGGATATATTTTATTTTGGAGTAAAGAGTTGGTGTTGAGAGCGTTTAAAAATATATTTATGTGGATGGAAGTGTGATACAGGGAGAGAAGTATATGAAGACTTAAGGTTTTCATGGTTGTTGAACCCTGATAAAATACTGGTGGTTAGTTTTGTGTGAATCCTCTAAGCATGATTCTGTTAAGGTCTAATCCAATGTGACCAACACAGAGTGCCATGTAAGTTAAAGCACTGATCTATGATTGTTCTCTTCATACATAGGCATGTGTTGTACATGTCACATAGATAGATAGATAGATAGATAGATAGATAGACAGATAGATAGATAGATTATAGATAGATAATAGATAGAAGGATGGATAAAGTTTTTTGTTTTGTTCTATTTTTATATTTATCTTTGTTAGTGTTATGAACTTTTTAAAATATTTGTTTTAAGGTCTGACATCCATCTGAAAGAATTTTTGACATCATTTCAAATATTCTTTCTTCTTCTGGGATCCCATTGTATGTAGAATATATTATGTGTGTAAGTTTGTAATTGTCGGATACTTCTTGGATAGTTCTCTCTCCGACTTTCTGTTTCTGTATCTCTCTCTTTGCTCTCTCTCT
>NW_004524813.1:2337815-2342264 GCF_000260255.1 Octodon degus
CACGGGGGAAGCAAGTACCTGCACCCTGCACTGGGGAAGCAAGTACCTGCACCGTACACTGGGGAAGCACGTACCTGCATCCTACACGGGGGAAGCAAAATTGTGCTTCTTAGTGTCAGAGTGTCTTTTGCTATAAGCTGTTTGTTGCTAACCAACAAACCATGTCAGTTGTCCTACATCGGCAGCTCATCCCAAGAAGAATATTTTGTTATTTTATTTACTAACTAAAAGCAAGACATGTCAGCATTTACAATTTTTTAAAATATACCAATTTAAATTAAGAAAATGAGAAAACAAACAAAAAAATGAAAAATTCAACAAAAACATTAAAGTGCAAATAAAATCAACAGTTAACATGACACTCAAACCTCAAAAATAGAATATGTAAAGCAAAACAGCTTCTAAACAAATATGAGCTTTTTTTGAAATTAAAGATTAGGTTTTATTAAAAAGTTTCTTTAGATTTCTATTTTCTTATATCAACTTTAATATTTTTCTCTTCTCGTGATGATAAACAACATCTGTACTTCAGATTTCAGTGCAGTGTTACCCTTGGATATTGTTGAGGCTCATAACAACTTTGTTTTGAGACTTATGGAACCAGGTTGCCCGTGAATGTGTTTTCATAAATTGCTTACTGCAGCTGGGTATTAAAATAATGTTTTAGGAGTTCAGAGGACATGCTACAAGAATACATTTCCAAAAAGCACAAGGCAGAATAAAACAGTGATGGAACCGCAGCAAACACTATGTTTTAGAGACGGTAGCATATTTTGTTATCTTCCTTGTAATGATTTGCTGAAACATCTATGGAAGAAAAAAAGACTTACAGAAATAAGCTAAATGTCCTCTCCAGATAGAATAAATTAGCATTATTTTCTTCAGATAATAATAGACTGAATTGTCAAATTCCTGTCTCTAAATAATCAGGAAAGCTAAAAAAATCATTTTATAATGGTTATAGATTAAAGACAATCAGATATTTACACAAGAAAAAATTCTAACTTCTGGACTGTCTTAGAATATATCTGTCAAGAGCTGAGATTTATTTGTAATTTATTACTTTAAGAACTGGCTCTGTGAAGCATGGTGCAAAGTGGAAGAAAGCAAAACAGGAAAAAAGGAAGGAGTACAAATATTGTTGATGAGCAGAACAGCGTTGAGGGACATTTACGGTGAATCCTGCCTCGACCCCTCGCGTGTAGCGTAAATCCTAGTTATTCCGCCACAGCACGAGGAGTCCAGTGTGTTTGTCTACAGCTCCTATCCTTCATGTTGTGAAACTGGATTCTGGGGAACTGTTTGCTGGAAGCTGCCCTCAACAGAAGAGAAGTGAAGAAAGTGGAGGTAGGCGACACCGTGCCCAGAAGCTGCGCCCGTGCGCAGATGCCTGAGGCCGCCGCGCTGCTTCTGAGCGCGAGGACATCATCAGCGCGCTCTGCACACAGACGAGACAGCACTGGAGACGCTGCGGGACGTACTTTCCATAGTTATTTACATGCAAATCAAAATTAAATGATATACTTACATTTACCAAATGATGCCGTAGTCATAGAATGTCTCTTAAATATATTTCTTAGTTGGGCCAATTATAAAATGTCAGATTCAGATCTCAGATGAGGAGCTTGGAGAGTTTCTAAGTTTAATATCTATGCCATTTATTCATTTTTCTTCTAGTTTCATACACATCAGGAAGCAAAAGAAAAAAGCAACCAGGGAAATACACTTGGTGTTTGCTAAAATAGAATAATCTTGTAGAAGAAATGCGGGAATGTCAACAAAGTTGTCACTTACCCATAGAAATGGGGCTAAGCCAGGGCGGCTTATTGTCCTCTTTACTCAAACACGAATGTGTCTCAAATTTATTTCTGACTTTCCAAAATTGGATATTGATAGCTGCGTTGTTTGTCAAATCAGCTACATGTATATTTATATAATTTTGTCCATTAAAGTCTTAAATTTTTGAAAAATGTTTATTTGTCATTACAACTTATAAAATGCTGATGTATCTAACTGGAAAACAAGACAAAGTATTAACAAAAAAAAGCCACCATAACATTTGTTCTTTGACTAGCTGAACAGTGTTAAAGTCATTTTATCATTTCATTAACCCCTTTCCCACCTTCCCTAACTTTCCCCTTTTACGCTTTATTTTTTCCTGTTTTATAATTCTTTTATATCTTTGTACATTATCCATCCATCCATCCATCCATCCATCCATCCATCCATCCATCCACATGTAATTACACAATACATCTCTTCACTTGTACACTCATTTATATCATTTGAGGACTTCCTTCCTTTTTAATGTTTACAATTTTAACTTATGCCTCATAAAAACATTATTTAAGCTTTAAATAATATTTCATTTTTTATTTAATCATTATCACAATAGGGCAGATTATACATACAGCAGGAATTAACATGCCAAAAAATAGCACGAAGACGAGCGAAATGATTTGTTCAGTGGACAAATATAGAATCATGTAGATACATTTAGTAAAATGGAATTGCTATGTCAAATTGCAAGTAATGAAATTATGCATGTCTATTTTATGTGGATCAAAACAAACTGCGGTAATTTGGAGGAAATATTTAAGCAAAACCATTACGTTGGTCATAACATCGCTCTCTAGAAACTGGTACTTGAGGCACAGCAGTAAATCTTGTTAGAGACCCGGACGAGAAGCATCGCACTGAGAAACGCCGTCAAGGGTTCCGGGAGTGCGGCCGGCTTCAGTGCGCTTCAGTCCTGTGAAGTAGAGATTATCACAGGACCTGCACAGGGCATGCGGTGTAGGAGTTCCTAAAACAGTTAAGAGAACTTTGCGAATAGAGACTATTGCGTTGTTTCTTTGAACTGTGTAGAATGAGAATGGGCCTTGTATATGCCAGCTCATTGTGTTTCTGAAATACAAGCCATAATATATCCATGGTCTGGGATTTCTCTAACTTTATTCTGCGTCCTAGAATGATGCTGTGTGTGAATCAGAGTAAATGAATTCATGACAAAATGTACGGCATTAGGATGACTGGCTTTAATTGTGCTGTAAGAGTCAAAACCAAATATGCATCTGAAAATTGCAAATTGAGATTTAGTTGAATGAATGGATTTTAAAAATTATGTAGGTTTCTTACATGAGTGAAACACGAGTAAGTGTTAAGAACAGTAGTATTCTATTAGGATACGGATTAATTCTTTTACAGAGTAAGTTTTCTTTAAGAATACCTGTTTTTCTTTTTAGCAAGGTGTAATGTTAATCAAACCATGAATAAATAAATAAATAAATAAATAAATAAATAAATATCTTTTGATTAAAAATAAGAACATTTGGGTCAGCCAAATAGCTCAGCAGATTAAAGCACCTGCTTAGGCAGATGCAGGGGCCAGGGATTTGATCCCTGGGTGTGCTGTGCTGGCCCCGCCCCCGGGGCACGCTGAGACAGTGACTGAGACCATGCATGGTGGTGCACTCCTATAATCCCCGTGCTTGGGTGGCTGAAAACCGGAAGATCACTACGAGTCCAATCTGCGTAGTGAGGCCCTGTAGACCTTGTACTAAATACATTTTTTAAAAAATAAAGAGAGCAATGAAAATATACAACTACACAAAACGTGTGGCACTATTCATAATGGTGAAAAAGTGAAAGCACTTCAGGTTTCCATCAACTGAAGACAACAGAGTCGTGTTGTCCTCTCATTGTATCATAAAGTATTAGCATGATTTATAACTCAGTGTTGACCTCAACCGCTTGGGAGAGCTATCGCTGGGCCAGTGTACCTCCACCTCTTGTTCACATGTGAATAATATGGAGATTTTCCCTGATCAATCAGTTAGCACTGTTAACTAAGATAAATAAAAGAATCTTGTGTTTTCATTTCATAACTGTGAAAATGGAGATTCAGTCATGACATTCATTTTAAAGACTACATAAAATGAAAAAAAATCAAAATCACTGGGCACTTCAGCTATGGTTAGCATTTTTTATTCTTTTTTATGTATTTAGTGCAGGGTCTACAGGGTGTCACTACACCAATGGGGCTCGTAGTGATCCTCCTGTTTTCAGCCTCGCAAGTGCTGGGGTTACAGGTGCGCACCACCGTGCACAGCCACCTCACTCTCAGCGTGCCCAAAGGGCAGGGCCAGTATGGCGCACTTCAGGTTAAACCTGTCCCTTTAATGTATTGAGCTATCTGGCTGGCCTTATTCTTATTAAAAGGTACAAAGAAAGAATTTTGCAAAAGTATTTGTCGCTCTTGAATATAAACATGCACGACAGGAAATATAAACTATACTTTTAGTATAGTTTTTGTCACTGTTTTTAATTCTTTATTTTTATTGGCTCATGCTCATAGGACAGAGTTTTGTTCATTGTGAGGACTTGCTATATGCATACCCTCTTCCCTTTGCATACATCTATCTCTCTTGCTTCATTCAATTTCCCAAA
>NW_004524813.1:2343279-2344259 GCF_000260255.1 Octodon degus
CCTGGGCAGGGAACACATAAGTTGGATGAAACTTCTACTTTTAGCTTTTATTAGAACTTCCATATTGATTTACATATGGCTGCACTAGCGTTCTTTCCAACCAACAACACAGAAGGCTTCCTTTCTGTCTGTAGTCTCGCCAGCATTTGTTGTTGATATCAATGACAGTCATTCTTCCTGGAGTAAATGGAATCAGTGCTGTTGTCATTTATGTTTGTGTAATGTTTGGTGGCATTGAGTCTTTGTCCATGTACTCACTGGACATTTGCATATATTCCAGGAAGCGTCTATTCATTTCAGTTGCTCATTTTTATTGGGTCTTTTATTTAAAAGGGACCTAATTTTTGGACTTTTTATATATTTTAGATAGTAGTGTTCTGTTAAATATGTGATTAGCAATTTATTTTTCCAATTCTGTAGGTAGTCTTTTTACTTTATTCCTTCTTTGCTGCCCAGAAACTGTTTAATTTGATATAATCTTTCTATTGATTCATGAAGTCATTTCTTACATAATTGGAGTTCTGTTGAGGAAGTTATTCCTTATACCTGTGACTTACAGATTTACCTGTTCTATCTTCCAGCAGGTTAAATATTTTCTTTTTAATCCTTTTTGGTTTTCACCTAGCACATAGTAAGAGATAGGGGGTAATTTTAGTCCTGTGTATGTACATACCCACTTTTTCACTACCATTTGCTATAGAGGCTATCTTTCTTCTAGCAAAAGTTTTGGACAATTTTGTCAAAGATCAGAGAGTTTAATATGCTTTGGTTTGCTTCTGTCTGAGCTCATTTGTTTCATTTATTCATGTGTCTTTTTTGTACCTAACCTACAGTTTTTATCACTGTACCTTCTCAATAAAACTTGAAATCTGAACTATGATGCCTCCTATTTGCTCATATTGCTCGAGATTAGGTTTTGTATTATATCTTTCTGGTTTCATTGAGGCTTTAAACTGTTTTCTCTAGTTCAGTAAGTAATG
>NW_004524813.1:2346249-2349237 GCF_000260255.1 Octodon degus
CACCTCATGTCTTAGCCCTGGGATCTCATAGCTCTTCCTCAAGCCCCCATTCCATCCATCAGAATGGATTCTTAACTGTGTGTTACAGTTTTGCTGTTAATTAAGGCTCACTGCCCCTCAGCCAGATTGTGTCTCACACTCTGGCCGACTAAGGGAACACCTACTTCAATCTAGCCAGCCCTACATATTTCAGTGAGTAGGGTTGGAGGAGGGTTCAGGGAAAGATTGAGACAAGATCTTCATTCCTCAGGAGAGTCCAATTAGGTGGTTTCCCACAGAGAACTAAAGGTCAACATCCTTAATGAATAAAGATGCAGAAGTCCTCAGTAGTACACTGACAAACAGAATGCTGCAAATAATGAGTAATGTTATGATCAAGTAGGATGCAGCCCAGGATGTGGAGCTTGCTCAGCATACACAAGTCAGTAACTATAGCACAAGGGGCCGGGGAGATGGCTCAGCGGAATAAGCGCTTCCCTGGCAAGCGCGAGGGCTTGAGTTCAATCCCTGGTTCTGAAAAAAAAAAAAAAAAAGTAACTATAATACAGCCTATTAACAGAGCTAAGGACAAAAGCACATGATGGTTTCAACAGATGTAGGAAAACATTAGATGAAGTCCACATCCATTCATGATGAAAATCTGGCAAAGAGTGTAATAAATGGTATTTATCTCAATCTAATAAAAGCCATCTATGGCAAGCCAAAAGCCAACATCATACTTGGGATCAAAAGCTGACACCCTTCACTCTATAATCAGGCCTAAAACAAGACTATCTGCTACTACTACTCTTATTCAATATAGTAGTTCCAGAAACATTAGCCAGAGCAATTAAACATAATGAAAAAATAAATAAAAGGAAAAAATGATAGGAAAAGAAGAAATTATCATTATTTTCAGATGACATGATATTCTGCACTGAAGGCCCCAAAACTACACCAAAGTTTTCTCAAGGGCCAGCCAGATAGCTCAGCCGACTAAAGCCCTTGCCCAAGCGGCACGCAGCGGCCCGGTCAGTCCCCAGTGTGCCGTGCGGGCCCCGCCCCCAGGCTGCGCGGAGAGCAGGACTGAGACCGGGCGTGGTGGCGCCTGTCTGCAACCCAGCGCTTGGGAGGCTGCACACAGGCGGGGCACTGTGAGTCTGAGCTCCATAGTGAGAGCGGGTAGCCCCTGAAGATCCGGTATTAGATATACGAAAAAAGGGGTTTCCAGATATAGCAATCACATTCCAAACATAGATGGACACGAAGTCAGCACTCAAAACTCGATAGCATTCTTGTGCACAGATAGGAAACCTATCGAGAGAGAAAACAAGGAAACCACACTTTGCATGACAGCATCAAAGAAAGGAAATAATTAACAATCAATGAATTAAAAAAGTGAAAGACCTTTACCCTGAAACTATAGTGCTCTGAAAAATATTGATGAGGATATCAGAAAAAGGAAAGATAGTTCTTGTTCTCAGAGAAGATAACTCAATACAGTGAAAATGACCATACTTCCAATACCGTTATGTAGATTTAATGCAATCCCAATCCAAATATGAATAATATACCTTATAGAAGTAGAGGAAGCAATCCCAAAATTCTTTGAACTCATAAGAGACCTAGAATATATATATATATATATATCTCAAATCTGGTCAACAAAGGCCAGCCAGGAGGCATCACAATTCCTGACTTGAAATTATGCTACAAAGTTACAGTGATAGTAACAGCGTGGTAGGGGAAGAGAAACACACCCAAAGATCAATGGAAAAGATGAGATGATGTAGAAATAATTCCCATACATTCAGTCATCCTATCTTTGGCAAAAGGGACAAACATCTTTTTTGGAAAAAAAAAGACTTTAATAAGTGGCAGGACAAACTTGCTTTCCCTACATTGAAAATAAACCTAGACCCACGTCTCTCACCATGCACTAAATTAAAATTGAAATAAATCAAAGGTCCAAATATTAAAACAGAAACATTACTTTGGACAGAAGATAGAATAGCCAGAACTCTTGAAGACAGGTATAGACAGAGACTTAGTTAACAAAACCCCAATCACATAAGAAATATTAGAAAACCTCCACGGGCATCTCATTTGAGTAAAAAGCTTTTCACAGCAAGAGAAAAGACCAACAGAGAGAGGGGACAACACAGAGTGCGGGAATAATATGTTTACAATTCTCGGATGAACGAACACAGGGCTGGCCAAATAGCTCAGCAGATTAAAACGCCTGCAAGCAGACACAAGGGCCAGGGGTTCAATCCCCGGCCTGCCATGCCAGCCCCACCCTCGGGGCGCGCTGAGAGGGCAATTGAGACTGAGCATGGTGTCGCGCCCCTGTAATCCCAGCTCTTGGGAGGCTGTAAACAGGCGGAGCACTGTGAGTCTGTTCTAGTAGTGAAGCTCTGATCTCCCTGTAGACCCTTCCCTAAGACACAAAAAGAAGTAAATATAAATAAATAAATTTACTTCCAAGTGTGTGTGTATGAGTGTGTGTGTTCCTTTAGTGCTAATCATACTTATTTCTTAATGCTATTGTCATATACCATATTACTGAGTTTTGTATGCTGATATTTTTTTCTTGTAATTTTGATAAATATATTTATTCTTCCTAAATATTTTAGTCCACTATGTGGAACTTTCTATAACATCCTGCATTTGCATATAGTGAAAATTTTACTTTTCTTCACCAACTGAGTTCCTCTTTATCCTTTTCTTTGCCCTGAATAGAACTTCCGGCACTGTGTTGAGCGCAACTGAGGGACGGGAGATGTGTGCCTTGCTCTTACCCCGTAAATTCAGCTTTTCAGAATTCAGCATAATGTTACCTGTTGTTTTAGTGTAATTTGCCTTTATGGTGTTTAGATATGCTTGATTTGTAATCTATTAAGCACTTTCATCATGAAAGAATACTGGATTTTATCCAATACGCTTGGCGCCTCTACCTGAAGGACCTCCCAATTCCTACCGTTCTTTCCATTTTTTAGTGTTTCATGC
>NW_004524813.1:2350243-2350858 GCF_000260255.1 Octodon degus
CAGGCTGTGCTGGCCACCAAATTTGAGCATGGTGGGGGTGCCTGTATTTCCAGCACTGGGGAGATGGAAATGGGGGGATCATTAGGAGTCTGAGCTGGGTAGTGAGACCATGTACCAAATAAACAAAATAAAATAAAAATAAACTTACTACTAATCATCTGGCCACCAAGGTTACACACTTTATATTTTTGACCAGTTATGTCTTTGTCCCAGTTGAAATCACAGGATTAGGCAGCCATAACATTAACTATTTCTGGTAATAGCTATTGCTTTTAATAACTTCTGGGGATAGGGTTTTTATTCACTCGGTTAATCTTAAATAAGATCAATAGCAACAAGAGTGGGAAAGGAAATTTCAAAGGAGTAATTTATCTAATAAAAATGTTGACAATTCCCTGAGGGAAGACAGTTAGCTGATTTCAGACATCACTGCCCTCTGTTGGCTGTCCATCTGTTAGGTTCTCATGACACTGAACCACTGAGTTGAAGTGTGAAGATAGGAATGAGCTTGTATAAAGATATTTTGTCCTACTGTTTTGCAACAATTTAATTTTTAATTAACACATCATTTTTTCTATTCTCTTTTTTAATTAAAATTTATTTTTATTAACATAT
>NW_004524813.1:2351594-2354257 GCF_000260255.1 Octodon degus
AGTTCGCCAGTATTTTTTTTCCTGTGAGGGAATGGATTCAGTGCCATCTTTCCCTAATTTCTATATCAACTACTCCAGCAATCTTTTTCCCCATAGTTTGCCAAATACAGGCAACAAAAACCTTAAACATTATGTTTCTTTACTTCATCCCTGATGTGCTAATTTGTTAATCGTCCATTCTGTCTCCAAAGTTACCATCAAAATCAGCTGTTTCTCACAGGATAGCTTGGATAATTGTACTGCTGATTTCTGTTGATTTATTGAAAGGAGCAGTCAGTTAATGGTTCAGTTTTCTCTCTCTCCTTTTAATTTTTATAACTCTTTTGATCAATTTTGCATGCTTATATCTGTTATCAGAGAAAATAATTTGATGACATCAATATGGTATATAACCACCATTGTTGAATTCTTATTATTTTGCTTAGTGAAATTCTGTATCATTTCTATTTTATTTTTATTGTTTTTATTTTCTTTGAAAAATGAAAAATAAGACCTGGCTTGTTGTTGTTGTGCCTGTAGCTTCTAGACCGGATGGTCTAGAAGCCTTGGAACGGACTTGTGGGAGAAGTCTGGAAAGATTTGTAGAACCATATTAGAGAAGCCCCAAGATGTTGTAGATCACCCTTAGCAAGGAATTCAGGCTGGGATTCAGAGGTCCCGAATTTCGACAGGAACTCAGAGATGGAAGGCTAGCTTCAAGAGGTTTCAGATGAAAGTGAGGAGTATACTGGTAGAAATCATGATTTAAAAACTATGCTGTAAATCCGTGATTTTCTGGTGTTAAATTTGTATATTTTACCCTGTCCTGGGATTTTTAAGGTGGCAGAGATTAAGGACTGTATACCAATTAATCTGGCATAGGAAGTTTCCAGACAGCCCAAGGCTTGTGCTGTGACATGGGTAAGTATTTATAGTGAAAGTAAACTCTCATTCGTATTTTTCAAGAGTTTATGTTGAATCCTAGAGAAGACTTTAGAGTTGGATTTTCAGCACTGTTAGAACTGTTAAGACTTTTGTGACTTCAGAGATAGTCTTACTGAACTCTATAAACTGATACGAAATGAGTCTTTGGAAGCTGGGGGTTCAGGGTCTAATGTAATAATTTGGATGCGAAATTTCCCCATGAGTCTCATGGTTAAGAAAATGATTTGATTTGGGAGACAAAGTACTCCTCAATAAATTTGTCCCGTGACTCGCTATTAGGAGATGAGTCCTATTTAGAGGTGGGTCACCGGTGACATAATCTTGAATCTTGCTCGTGTCTCATCCCTTCACTGTCTGTTTACTGCCTTTCATGGCTTGAGCATACTTTTCTACACTAACACTGTCTAAGACAGCCTTCTGCACTGGATCATGGACAGCAGCCACAGAAAAGTAAACCTCTTCTACTTCAAGTTGTGTACGTCAGGTGCTGTGTCCCACTGCTCGAAATGCAGCAAAAAGTGGAGGCCAGGATGTTTCCATGCGATGCCTAACAGTGCATGTTCAGTATCTGCGCTGCTACGTGGAGAATGCAGTAGCTATTACCGCGAGTTTAGAGCTCTAGCTCAGGAGTGAGACAACACATTTCATTCGTAACGCTAGCTTAGATAGATTCATAGCAGTTGCCTAGGGCAGTGTGTTGAGAAGTATTATGAAGGCTTTTCAAGGCTCAGTGGAAAAGAGTGGTAGGATTGATTAATATGGTTGACATAAGGAAAACCATTGTAGACATATAAAATAGGTGGTTCAATTACTCCATTCTCTAGAGCTCAAAGCATACAATATGAATAACCATGTTACCTTCAAAAAGAGAAATAGTTTCAGAAGGTAACATTTCAAGTAGAAGTAATGTTTTGGGGAAATGTACAGAAAGTATAGTTATTTCAGGGGTATAAATGCTTGCCATCTCATGAAAAATAAAAAAAAAGATAAATTATTGTATAGTTAGTAAAGTACCAATTTGAAGTGTTTTATTTAATGCTCTATCTATCTATCTATCTATCTATCTATCTAGAAGGAAAGAGAGTTTTAGATATATATGAAAGTTTTGAGCATCAGACATTTATTAATGTCAGGTCAGTAAACATCCTTTTTCAGTAAATATTTATACTTAAAACTACCTATAGAATATTTCCCAGGACAATGCTGGATTGAAAAGGAAAAACTATGGAAAAGGAAGGAAAAAGGAAAGAAGAAGGGAAAGAAAGAAAAAGGGAGGAGAAAGGAAAGAGTAGACGAGAGAGACAGAGAGACAGAGAGAAAGACACAGAGAGAGAGAGAGTAAAGAAGGCAACAAAGAATGAAGGAAACAATAAGAATTAATTTCTCTTCTTTTAATCTTCTTCAGAATTCTGCTTATCTTTGTATTGATAATTGAGGTGCTTTACTCAAACATGTATAAATATCAAAGTGCTTCCCTAGGGTAAGAACCTGAAAGAATAAATAATATCTGAGAGGTACAATTGATACAGTAAAAGGGAAAGAAACTGAACACAAGCAATAAAAACTTGAGATGAGGGGAAGGAGAAAAGATAGGAACAAAAAGGAAGGGGAAAATTCTCATGTAAGTATACACCCAGGATCGCTAAGATGATTGTACTACTAATTTCTATCAATTTTTTAAAAGTAACAGTGAATGCTTAAGATTTTTACCTCGACCTATTTTATACATTAGCATCTGT
>NW_004524813.1:2355122-2358105 GCF_000260255.1 Octodon degus
GGACTAAAGTGGAGAAGGGGTTACCAGCATAAGAGAATACAAAGTAAAGAACACCGAGTCCAACTACACACCATGCGCAGAAGTGGTAGATAGAATCTCTCACTTTTACTAATTTGAGAGTTCTTATTATTTTTAATGTATTTGGTTGTTACAGGGCCTCACTACAAAGCTCGGACTCAGTGATCCTCCTATTTTCAGCCTCCCCAGTGCTGGGATTACAGATGTGCAGCGTCGGGTCAGGCCTCAGGGGCCAGTTCAGCTCCCCCTGGAAGCAGGGCTGCCACAGCATGTGGTGCAGGGGATCGACAGGGGGAAAAAAAAATAACATAAAGAACTACATTTCTCCCTTAACTACACAAATTTTGTGCACTATTCAGCTCATTTAAGGTTAAGAATATACATGTGGGCTGAGCATGGTGGCTCAGACCTTTAATCAAGGTGCTTAAGAGGCTGAGGCAGGAGGATCACTATGAGTTCAAGAACAGCCTTGGCTACCAAGTGAGTTCAGGGCCATCCTGAACTGCATAGTGAAGTCCTGTCTCAAAAAAGCAAAAGAGCAAAAGAAAAGAGAAATACAATGTGTAATATATGTATGTTATATATGTTTATATACAATGTATATATTTATTTATGTGGAGTAGATGACCATTTGACCTGAGAAAATAAATTTTGTTCAATAAAAGTTCATATAGGCAACTTTCATGATTTAAGAGATTAAATCTTAAGCATCAGGAAAGGTAATGACATAGAAAGACTTTGCATATAAGAAAGCTTACATTGTTAAATTCTTTGTCAAATATTAATTGAGATAATAATCAATATACATTATAATAAACTATTTTAGAAACCAAGAAAGATAGTCAAGCCCACAAAGTGATTTTAATCTTTCAACATATATAAAGTAGAAAGAGAAACTTTTGATTTAGTAACAGGATTCACTGTCTTTCTAAGTGGAAAGTCATCTCCATTATACTTTTTGTGTAATGGAGTACTACTTAGCACCAAAAAGGACAAAATAGAGCCTTATAGACAGATGGGTGCATCTTGAGACCATGTTCATAAATGAAATACGAACTTGGACCCGTAAGTGTAAGCAGCATATTGTCCTAGTAGTGTGAAGAAATGAAAAAGCAAATAGGAGCAAAATGTACAATAGGTACCGTGAATTGGGAAGAAATGGCTCAAAAAAAAGACAAACTGTGGTGGGGAGATGGGCAATGAAGAAAGGCCAGTTGGAAGGCCACCCACACGTGTACGCAAGGTAGCTAAGATGGTTCTGCAGCTGTGTCTCTCAGCTCATTAGAAACAAAGTTCTGGGCTAGTACTGCGTAGAGCAGGCAGGAGGCCTAAGTCTCCTCTTCGGAATGACCATTAGGAAGGGAACAGTATACGATGTGTCAGCGTAGTAACTGGTCTAATACCTGTTTTGAAACTCCATTTTATTATTATATTTATCGTTTTTAAGGAGAGAACAACTGGGATGGGGGAAAGTAAAAAAGAAGGAAGAAAAATATATAATTATACGCAAATACACACGAGATAGCTAAGATAAATGCAAGACTAATTTCTATGGTTTTAGTGCAAGGAACAGTTAAGTGCAACTGCTCACTCGGCCTTGCGCGACTATGTCTGGTAATCTGGGCAAATGCTTTGAAGATAACAGCACGCAGTATAAAAATCATTGTTACTTTCCTATTACCTTGTTTTGAAATTCTGTATCATTTTTATTATTTCTTTGTTGTTTTGTATCTTTGATTTTTCTCTTTAAAACAACAACAACAAAAACAGCATACTTCAATGGACCTTCGCTATAGCTGTCTAACATCAGTACTTTCTATTATAGAGAAAATGTAAACTGTATGTGCCGCTGATATCAAGGCCTACTGTAAAACCATGTTTTGGTAATTTGACAATTTAGTAGAAAAGATTCGAATAGTATACTGGAGCCATCCAAACACTTTTATACTTGAGAACATCAGCAGGTGTGTATTTATCACATAAAAAAATATACACACACGTCCATATGTCCATATACACATACATACTTAAAGTATTACGATCCAACCACTCACAGCCACCACTGTACAACACAGGTATTGTTGGTCAAAACACATGGTTACTTTTCTCTTTTTTTGGCACAAAGTGCAGTAGTGTAGTTCAACTAGAGTTGACCTTAAACTCACTATATGTTTTTAAATACTACATTTATTTACAGCATATTTTGTCTCTGGAAACACTTGCATTACTAATTATATTTCTTTAAAATATGTTTTCTATACCTGGATTATTTTTTATTTTTTTCTAGCCCTGAATGCAGCCCTGTTGCATGCCAGGTTAGTGTAGTACTACTGAGGACTACCTCAGGCCGCAAGGTTTATTTTTAACCTGTTATCTTTAGAGCACTGTGTTTGTGGCAGCTTTGCACCATCCCTTTTGTGGAGCCTTTTGGCATTATTATTCCATCATTTTCTTATTAATTTATAAAACATGTCAGAGGGATAATTATGTTGTGTTTTATCTCCCAGAACTGTCTGTACATTTAAATATATTTGTAAATTAATGATCTTATACCCATTGCTTTTTTTTTTTTTTCCTGTATTTTAGGGAAGGGTCTACAGGGTGTTCAGGGTCTCACTACTAGATCAGACTCGCAGTGTTCGACTGTCTAAAGCCTCCCTAGAGCTGGGATTACAGGCACGCGCCACTTCACCAGTCTCAATTGCTGTCTCAGCACACCTTGGGGGCGGGGCTAGCGCAGCAGGTGCGGGGATCAAACCCCGGCCCCTGAGCCTGCTTGCAGGTGCTTGACTCTGCTGAGCTATTTGGCCAGCCCCCATTGCTTATATGCTTTCCAAAGTTCAAAATGAAATATAAAGCCTTGGAGAATAATTAATGTTCAATGCAAGATTCAACAAAATCATGGTGTCAACTTTTTAGGTACGTTTTAGCACAGGACATAAAGTCAAGAATTTTATTGCTTTCA
>NW_004524813.1:2359057-2360136 GCF_000260255.1 Octodon degus
CTCCTGGGCTGCTCTGCTGGGCCCCGTCATGCTGGCCCTCCTCGGCTGGGGCCCGTTGTGCTGGCTCTCCTGGGAACATGGCTGCTCCCACTGGAGGAGCTCACACCGAGCTGACTGTCACTGAGAATGCTGTGGTCACTTTGGGGAGCTACAGATTCTACAAAGAGCATTAGTTTCTGGTTCTAGAGGGGAAGATGGTACACTGCTCAATCTCTGGAGAAGCCTGTCACTTTGGCTTTCCTGATGGGAACTCAGCCTTCCTCATCCTCTGAGGAGCTCAGGACCTCCTAGTTGCTGGAGATGGCTGTGGTACTTTTCCAGGAACCCCGGTTCTTACTTTGAGTGCTGCTTCCTCTCTCCAGGGCAGAGCCCTCAGCCTGTCTGCACAGATCCTTCATCCCGCTGGCACAGGCTTTCTGGCATCCACCACTGACCTTGGGCCTTCCCAGTGCAGGTCCGTGAAGCAGGCCTGCATGACACGTTGTAGGCTCCAGGCCTCCAGCTGGGCTTGTGGGAGGCGGTGCCAGGGGCTCTAGGCCTTCAGCAGGACTCATGCAGGATAGCAGGATCCAGAACTCAGCTGGATTCTTTGGTCTTCAGTACATGGACAGATTTCCTGCATTCTGTATGATTCTTTGAGTGACTCATTACAAAATAATCTCATAAAATGTGTACTATATTGTATTGCTTCCCCTTGCAAATCCCCAAACCATAACAAGCATAAACTTAGCACTTTAAAATCACACACTCTTATTAGCTCACAGTTTCCATAGTCAAAAGTCTAGCCATGGTTTTTCTCAGTTTTCACTTTGCGTATCCTAAAACTGCCACCAAAGGCTCGGGCTTTCCTCGGGAGGCTTGATAAGGGAAGGCTCTATTTCCACCATAACTTGCCTTTGTTGGGAGAACTAACTTCCCGTGGTTACATACCTGAGGCCCCTGTCTCTTGCTTGCGCTTGGCTGAAAGACACCTTTAGTAATTATAAGTCGCATCAGCCCCGTGGGATGGCCTGTGGCTGTTTGCTATCACGACAAAGCAGTTTGCTTCCTCTGAACTAGCAAAGAAAATGTTGGCACGT
>NW_004524813.1:2361806-2364210 GCF_000260255.1 Octodon degus
AGGGTGATCGGCAAGGATCCCAGTGCACTGTGGTCTCTCAGATGTGCAGAGGAGCCGAGTGCCCAGCATCATGCTGCAGTGTTCTTTCATCCCTGCTACAACCTCATTAGCAACATACTCCTTAATATGTGGGTTTCCTCGAGATTTCTTATGATTTGCATAGTCCTCTAGAATGGAGTCCACATTCTTCTTGGCAGGAAGACAGACGAGCTGTTTCTGTCTGGTAATTGGGTCCCCGTCACCACCAAGCCATGGCTCTGGCTCTTCAGGGATCTTTGCTTGAACTTCAACTCTGTTCCCACATGTTTCTTCATTTTCAGCAGGAGGCTCAACCCGGCCCTCTTCTCCCGAGGAGGCTGAGGTGTCTCACTGGTACTGCCGCCGTCTCATTACCATTTTCTGTTTGTTCTTTTTGGTGTTCACTTCGGCATTTTCCTGTTGCAGACCAGATGGCTTCTTTCCTGGAGCGGCCCCTCTCACCTTCCCTCTGCACATGGCTCCTGATTAGCCTTTTGAAGTTCCCGCTGTGTCTGCAGGTTGGTGTCCACGTACCTGAGCACTCCGCTTTCTGGAACCTGCTCATCCCAATTTTTGTTCCAACCACTGTAGTGTATAAAGTATTTTACTTGCTTCTCCTTTATGGCAGCCTTTACATGCTTTGCTTCATAAAGAAGAGGGCTAGGAAGGCACAGCTCTCGTTCACCCTCCTGGTACTTGGGCTTCGGGTCCTGCTTGGGCACCTTTTCTAAGTGATTCGCCGCCTCCTTCTCCCACCACCCCCGACTACTGTCCCCTATTCCACCCCAGTGGAGCTCACGTCAGACACACGGTCGGGCACAGCTGCTCTACCTATTTTTTAAAGAGTACAAACTGTAAATAAATAAATAAATAAATAAATAAATAGAACCAGAAACAATACAAAGTTCATTAAACCAAGTAATAAGAAGTCAGCAATGGTTGTTGTACTGCATAAACCTGCAAAGCTGGTAAAAAAATAAAGCTATACAAAATTAAAAAGAAGAAACATAAATATATGTTAAGCATTAGCTGCTCCTTTCAACAGACCAGCATAAATCATGAGTACAGTTTCCCCAACCATCCTGCTTATGCACATGAATATATCATTTTTTCCTTCTTTTGTCCTTTTCCTTACCTCCCTTGTTTCCTTTTGCACATTATTTTACTCTGTACTTCTCATATATGAGAAACCATCGTATTTGGGTTAAATTATTTTGCTTAAACATAGTCTACTGTCTAAAAGTCATATTGACAAACCTACAATGATTTTATATTCTGGAAATCATTTGAGAACTATGCATGACATTACTGTTTGGATACGGAATAAATGACACAATGTTTTTTCTACAGAGAACACTGTGAGAAATGGAGTACTTTTTTCATATTGATAAATGAAGACAAAGCCAACTAATATAATAACTAGAGATCCTCGGTTCTTGAAGAACTGTTCGCATATCGACAAAAGGCTTCATTTGGTGTGAGGTCTTTCACAGACAACAAGGAAAATATGTAGATACTGCTCTAATTGCCAGTCACAAGACTAAATTATAATAGTTATTTGAATCCATTTGGCTAGAAAATTTGTACACTTAAACATTAAAATCAAGAAAAGTTAGACAATATCATTTCGAGAGGGTAGTCAGAATATCATTTCCACAGCGTAATCGTCCAGTAGAGCTTGGCCGGCTCCAGTTACAGCAACGACTTGTGGTTCATTTCTGAGATGGAGAACCGGAGGCTTCAATGAACATTCATATTCAACTGAATGTTGCATTTATTATGCCAACACTATGAAACTGTCCAGGGCAGTCAGTCAAGTCCTGACTCTCCTGACAGCAAAATCCTTCACCATAAAGTACTTGTTGAGCCAACCTGTATCTCAGGACAGCCTATAAGTCCCTCCACAAGTGAATGACTGAAAAAATATGACACACATAGACAGCAGAGTATTCCTCCGAGAAAAGAAGGGTAAATGTGAGTCACTTCTAAGGCGATAAATGGACCTTGAAACCAAAATTTCACTTCTGCTCTGGCTAGACTGTTAAGAACTTACAGAGACAATTTCTCTTCTAATTGCACAGGTAGAAACTTTGTTTCTGGGACAGCCAAGTAACTCAGTGGATTAAAGCGCCCAGCGCCAGGAGTTCTATCCCCAGGCTTGCTGTGCTGGCCCTGCCCATGGGGCGCACTGAGATGACAACTGAGACTGGGTGTGGTGGTGCACGTCTGTAATCCCAGCTCTTGGGAGGCTGTAAACAGGCGGATCACTATGAATCTGATCTAGTAGTGAGACCCTGAACACCCTGTAGAGCTTCCCTAAAAATACAAACAAAACAAAACAAAAAAACCCAAGAAACTTTGTTTCTAATATAATTGTTTTAGTTTC
>NW_004524813.1:2364550-2376725 GCF_000260255.1 Octodon degus
TTGCCAGCTCAATTTAAAAGATTTAATATTACACTCCTAGCAATCGGCCTTGTTACAGTATTTATTTCTAAGATTGTGTCACATTTTTAGCTTTCTTTATTGAGGAATAATTAGGTTTTTTAATAAATATTCTGAATACTATAGTGATTCCAGACTCTAAATTTTGTTTTCTTTATTTCAGAGAAGTAGTGATCTGTTAGATTCAAAATGCAAACACTATTGTTGGTAGCATCTGAAACTTCACCTTAATTTTTCTGCTTTAGCTAAATAGTTGGAATATCCGTCCTATGCATTTGGGGCAGTCATCCAGATCTGGGATTAGGCTTATACATTTAAAAAGTAAGACAGATTTCATTTTCTCTTGCAGGTTCTTACTCTCAGGTTCTTACACTGCTGTATGTCACTGGTCAGAGCTGAAGGAGATGATGGGAAGACTGGATTAAAATAGCCTCAGAGGTCTCACTGGGCTTTATTTCCATCTAAGTGAGCCCCAGCCGCCAAAACTTCTCACATTGACTGAGGGCTACAAACAGGCTAAGGAACGTGCATAACTAATTTGGTGTAGACAAACTATTTGCATCCCCATCTGGTATTCACCAAACTGAGTTTACACAACACTAGTTGATAATGTCCCAGTTAAAGATACAAAGAACACACAGGGATGCTGCCTCCAGGAATCTGTTACCTGGTCTCCAGCTTGTGGGAATTACAAGGGGCCAGTTTCCTTAAGCTCTTCTCTTTGTCCCTTGCTCCCTCCTAGCGGGACAGTAAGCTTCTGACTCCTATCCCTACAAAGCGTGTTGTTTTCACGTGTACAGCAGATACTGGGAAAAGGGGATGAACTTATTCAAAAGGAGTTACTGAGCTGAGGAGGACAGGAGCGAGATCTATCTGTGTACGTAAGCAGGATGGTTTGGACATCCACACTGTGGATTTCTGCTGGTCTGTGGAAAGGAGCAGATCAGGCTTAATTTGTTTGGTCTCCTTTTAAAAACTGTTTCACCTTCTGTTCCTCTTAACTTCTTGGATATGTCTTTCTTTTCACTTCTTCCAGTCTCACACGCACATATCTGGTAAAGAATAACTGGCACGGCTGCCTCACAGCAGATACTGTAAAACTCATGTTGCTTCGTAAGTGAAACACTACGTAATTTGTAATTTTTCTGTTTTAATACTGTTTTATGCTTTCTTTATAAAATAAAAAAGTAGGACAATATTTTCCTGCTTTCATCTTTTCTGTATTTCATCTTCATTTTCAGTGGGTCTGGTTTCTCAAAAATTTTGACCCGTGGTTCTTCAACACATACAGAGTGTGGCTTGCTTACCAGCCAGTGAGTTCTGTCTTCCCCGTCCTCCCTCAGCATAAGCGCACTACAGCCAGGCCTATCCAAGGACCGCCCTCTTTAGGAAGCTGGCTCGCATCTTCTAGCACTCAGGCGTGTTGCTGGCTTTCCTGTGCGCAGGGGTAACTTGCTCTGTTTTGCATTCCCTCTGTGATGCAGGCGTAGCTACCATCTCGAGGAAGACTGGCCCAGTGCTGCGGCTCCTGCGTACAGGACTTCTTCAGGCAGAGCGCAGATGCCAGACGCAGAGGGAACGCCAGGAGCACACCACAGCCCGGCGCAGCTGCAGACTTGAAGGGGTTTCAGCACTTTGCTGTGCATTTTCTGAGTTGTGCATGCATCTGCTTCTACTTCATGTGTACAAGATAATAATCCAAAATTAATAATTAATACTAAGTAGCCTTATAACGGATCCCTTAGGAAGGTCCTTTAATATTTTAGTGACTGTGTTCAATCTGTAGTTTGTACCCAATCTCATTCCTTTCAGTCTGCATTTCTGATTCAGTTTCTTCAGTAGATATCAAACTGTATTTTTATCTTTACTTAATAACCATGAATTACTGTTAGTATAAGAAAAACACCATTTTCTAAAGTTACTGACAATGTAAACAAAGTACTAATAAGAATTTTAAAAGTGTGCAAGTGAATATCCATCACTGAGATTTCTTTACAGATTATATTTGGTTGCACGCTAAACCATTTGAAGTTTTGAGTGCACATTCTTTTTAGGAACAGCTAGAGTTATTTTACAGTAGGGACATTGTCAAGGTGTACACTGACATGTAGTTTGAAAACAGAAAGAATTCTAACATGTACAGAAATTGTTTTATTTTATTTTGAGTTAAAATACATAAATCAATTAAGTTAAAAAATAACTTTTAGTATTACTCCAAGAGAGTTCCCACAAGTTTTGTTGTACGCCAATGGATTAGGAATCCTTAATAAGCAAGCTTCTTTTTATTAGCACGTGTATGTCTAGAACTTCTAAACTGAAAATTTTTAGCAGTCACCAAATACATCCATGGAAGGAACTGGCTAAAGATTTAAACATCTTGCCCTGAATTTAGAAGAGGAAAGTCCAGGGGATGTAGGCATTCTACCTGAGGAGGAATTGCAGCTTGTCTCTGTTCTTTCCATTCCTACACATGTTTCTCTCACAGATTCTGAGATGAGCTTTCCTCTGGTGCTCAGATGCACCGTCCACCACAGACGGCAGCCTGAATGGGCTGTGGCCGTACTGTGCTGAGGGAATGCTTTCTTTTCTTTTGTTTTATTTTTTTAATTTATTTTTTCTTTTTTTCTTTTGTTTTAATGTGTTTAGTACAGAGTCTGTAGGGTCTCGCTATGCGGATCAGACTCATAGTGGCTCTCCTGTGTCCAGCCTCCCAAGTGCTGGGATTACAGGCACCTACCACCACGCCCATCTCGGTTGCAGTCTCAGCACATCTTGGGGGCAGAGCCAGCATGGTGAGCCAGAGATCAAACCTCTGGCCCTGTACCTTTCTAAGCAGGTGCTTTAATCTCCTGAGCTATCTGGCCAGCCCTCCCTTAGATTCTCCATATGGGAGAAATATTTGATACCTTTCTAAATCTGGTTTATTTTGCCTAACATAATAATCTCCAGCTCTGTATATTTTCTGTAGATGACATGATTTTGTTGCTTTTTATTGTTGAGTGACACTCCATTATAACTATGAATCTCAGTTTCTGTGTCCAGTAATCTTCTGATGGACCCCTAATCCCATAGCTTGGCTTCTGTGGATTGTGAAACAAAAAGCATGGGTATGTGGCTGCCTGTGTTATATGCCTTGATTCTTCCGGTTATATATAGAGGAGCGAGATAGTGATATGCGGTCGTTAGTTCTATTTCCAGTTTCTGAGAAACCCCCCAGGAGATGCAAGCACTGACCTACCTCTGTCCATTCCCACTGGTAGCGTATGTGGGCTTCTTGCTAGCGTCCTGCTACCATTTATTTTCAGTGTACTTGACTTGAGCCATTCAGTCTGGATTGAATGGAACCTGATGTAATTCTGATTTGCGTTTCCCTCATGGCTGAAGACATTGCTTTCAAGCAGAATTTGCAATAAGTCATTAAATTGTCTGAACATGTGAATTAAATAGGAAGCAAGTGGAAATTTAAGATGGTAATGTACTCAGGTTTGAATATCTTACCATGAAGTTAGATACACTTATTAAAATTATAATGTGAAGATGAGTAACCGTTTTTGGTAATTAACACTTTTTTTCTTAGTGAAATAAAAGACTCAAGCATCGATAGGTGCTTCAAATTTTCCTGAGACTTGACCAGAAAAATATCTTAACATGTCATCTATCTATCTATCATCTATCTATCTATCTATCTATCTATCTATCTATCTATCATCTATCTATCTCTTTATTAGTATCAGTATGAATTATACCATTTATTTTTGCTTAATTCATTTTAGAAAGAATGAGAGTTAAGTGTTCTATTGCTATTGTTCTCTCTCTCTCTCTCTCTCTCTCTCTCTCTCTCTCTCTGTTTATTTATTTATTTACTTTTATGGTATCAGAGAATCTAACTCAGTACCTTGAACTTACCAGGCAGGTACTTATGCTGCCGAGCCATCTCCTCGGCTCTATTACTATCGTGCTCGATACAGTTACAGAGATATCTATGGATTTATGATTTTAAAAAAATTAAAAATATTGAGAAAGAAAGGAGAATAATACAACTAGGTTGTTAAATTGTCATTATTTTGCCTTTGATCAAAATTACGGAAAATAATACATTTCATATATGGTGGAATTCATTTGGAATCAGAAGAGATCTAGAACAAGAAACCAATTCTGATCAACAAATGCAAGATAAGGGCGTCACTCTCCCCGACCTGAAACTCCAGTACCGAGACGCTATGATGAGAGCAGCATGATGCTGGGAAAGGAAGACCGGACACAAGGATCGGGGAACAGAGTAGAAGACAAGGAGATGGCTCTGACCACCCTCAGCTGCTTCATCTTTGACAGAGAGCAAACATACTCACCAGAAGAAGGATAATCTCTTCAATAAATAATGCTGCAAAAGCTGGCTTTCCACATATAGAAGTCTAAAGCTAGAATGACATTTCCAACTATGCACTAAATTAAAATCAAAATGGACAAAAAATTTTAAGTATTAATAGAAACAACCTTCTAGAAGAGAGAATAGGTAGAACTCTTAAAGGTATAAGTGTAGGTAAAGTCCTGCATTGCGTGGAAACTACTGCAAAGAATGTACCACTGGGATCTCGTCTTATTAAAATGATTTTCTCAGCAAAAGTAGTCACCAAAAATTGCAAAGACAGCCCACAGAGTGGGAGAAAATTTAGCCAGTTTTTCCTCAGAAAAGGAAGAAATATCTAGGACATATCAATAATAACAATAACAATAATAATAGTAACCCTCAGACCGCTCAAATTCAAGGACTTATTCCAGAAATGGGTAGCTGAGATGAATGCAAATACAATAAGAATAAACACATAAAAAATTGGTGAACACCACTGAGCATTCAAGAGATGTGAATTAATACAACTCTGAGATTCCAGCTCACTTCAGAAATAATGGAAGAAATCAACCAATATCAAATATTGGTGGTGCTGTGGTGAAAAATGAACGCTTTCTCAGTTTTGCAGGAATGTAGAGAGGCTCAACCTCTGTGGAAATCAGTGTGGAGATTTATCAAAAAAAACTAGATCTAGAGATTCCATTTGACCCAGCTCTTGTTTTCTAGATATCTCAAAATAAAGCCATTGCACCTCATTTATATATGTGTACCCATGTTTGTAGCATCATGGTTTGTAATATCTAAATCTTGCAAACAATGCAAATGCCTATTAACTGATAAATGAATAAAATATGTGCATTTTCTTTAAATATGCAATGAGCACTACTCTGCCACAAGGAAGGATGAACTTGGGGCATTTGTAGCTACATGGATGGACCTTGAGACCATGCTGGTAACTGTAATAAATTAGATGCACAGGTGTAGATACTGCATTGGCTCTCTAGGGTGCGAAACCGAGAGTGTAAGTGAGGATCAAAATGCGTGATAGGTACTATGAGACAGGGACAGATTGTTCAAACGGTAAGGGGAATTAGGGAAGTGGAGGAGAACGGAGGAAAGGAAAAGAAACATGATGAAAGAGTGATAAATGGATAAAATAAAATATGTTAGAAAAATTAGCATTGCGAGTATACTTTTTTTGTATAGCTAAAAAGAACAAGAAATTCATCATGTTGATATAGGGAATGAGACTCCCAACCTGAAAGGTACCTGGGATGAGTTCCTTTTCTCCAAAACCAAAGAATAAATTTTAGGATCAAATGGAGGTTAAGAGCAGAATATATTTACTGGGGGGAAAGGAAGCTCCTTTCCTAGAGAAGGAAAGAAGGAGGGCTGAGAGGGTTGCTCCAGAAAGCTGTCCCTACCAGGAATATTTATAGGGGAAAATCATGCGGTGGGACAAGTCTAAGGTGGGGAACATGGGAACTCGCTTAGGTGGGCATGAGGTGGGACAAAACTGGTCAACCAATGAAATTACAAGCACCATTGCTCAGGAAAAATTGGTTAAAGCCAGTACTGAATGGGGAAGCGAGTCACACAGCAAGTGGGCCTGGATATGTAACCTGGACTCTTCTGGTCGAGGGCTGGGTAAATGACTCCTTTGGGTTCTTTCAGGGTGATTGATACCTATTTAGAATATCAGGCCCGGATGCCCAGCCCTAGGGAGGTGTGTGGCTGCCTTTGTTTACTCCTTTTTCATGAGGTCTGGCCCATGGCGGGAGGGTCTTTCAGTTCCAAAGCTGCAGAGTCACCCTGTCTTCTACGTTGTCTCCTTGAGGCCCTGGCCCTGTCTGACTCCTTGGAATATTTCTATCTAGTTTGGCTGCCTACAACAAAGTTATTTGATTTCATGGTGCTAAATTATTTCTCAGTGTTGGATTTTTCTCAGTGATTATGGAACAGTTAAATAAAACATTTTTGTATTAAATTATAGTCACCTCAAAATACTGAGTTTGCTTTTTATGAAGTTACATTGAACAAGGAAAATAGTATCTAGAGAAACAAAATATTACATAATTATTGTGTATTATGTAAAGAAATTTTTCCTCTTAACATGACAATAGATGAATTATAGGTATTTTGTATTTTATAAAGTAACTTATCATGTATGACATCTGTAAAAATTAATACAAAAATTATTTGGCCCCAAGAAATACATTCCCTTGAGAGACAATGTATTGTTTAGATTTTAAGAAGTAAATTAAAATATATGGGCTGGCCAAATATCTCAGCGGATTAAAGCACCTGCAAGCAGGTGCAGGGGCCGGGGTTCAAACCCCAGGCCTGCAGTGTCAGCCCCATCCCTGGGGAGCTGTGAGACAGCAATTGAAACTGGGCATGGTGGTGTGTGCCTGTAATCCCAGCACTTGGGAGGTTGTAATCAGGATAATCACTACTAGTCCGATCTAGTAGTTAGACCCTGAACACCCTGTAGACCCTTCCTTAAAATACAGAAAAACATTAAAATATAAAAATATTTTCCATCAGTACTACTATAGAAATAAAATTGCGATTATTAAAAGATCATAAAGAAAAGAAAGATCAAAAAGTAAATTTGGATTTTGTTACTATTTTGAAGATACGAATATGTATTTTTTGCACAACTGTATTTGTATTTTAGAACTTAATTTACTGTTTTTCTACTTCTAAATTCCTTTGAAAGTAACTTTACACACACTGTACAAGGAGAGTAAACAAAGCACACACATTCACTCGCATCTTTTGTGTGCTTGTAAGCGCTCGAGATTGTCTCTGGTCTGCAAGCCGCATGTCTTAAATGTACTTAAAGTCACACTGCTGACGTGAGAGGCAGCTGTGTGCTTGTGCATAAATCATTTTTCAACATTCAGAACAGCACTCAAAGAAAATGATACAAATTTTAATGGATATTGATGATGCTTTATAAGGCATATTTTAAGCATGAAAAATTGTCTACTTTGTATCATGTCTAAATCTTATCAATTAAAAATTAAATTGTGATTTCTGCAACTTCACAATAGCACTTTAGATAATGGATGCTTAATCCAGTTAATGAGAGCACTTAATATGAATAAGTAAAAAGAAGCAATTTATTTAATTGCAGCATGTAACTATGGCTTCAAGAGAAATTCCTTTTTCCAACTTGTAACAAGTTTGGTGGTCAGACACAGTTAAGAATCATCTTTTAAAGTACTATTGTTATGTACCTTGGTGATCTTTGTTTGTTTACTGAATAGAAAAATATAGTGTGAAAAAATATAAAAATTCCATGTTTTCCTCTGAACTGTGAGGGTAGTTGAATGATATGTACTATTTATGCAAAACAAAAGAATATTTAAATTCACATTCATTAAATCATTTTACTGCAGAGACACTAGCTTTCCAAGGTAATGTTTATACTTAAACAAGGAAGCCTGTGAGAACACTAGCTTAGAACTAGTGTGGAAAGTACTCGCAACATTGTCCTCTTGCTCATCTTGCTCTTTAAAAATTGTTTTACTTTTCAATTTTTTAAAATTTTATTGAGAAAGAAATAGTGATGAGACAGTTTCAAAACATGTTAGTAGGACAGTTACAATAATTAACACATTGTATATTGTCTTCATGGTAGTTATTCATAGTACAAGATGCGGACATGATATCTTGTCTAAACACTATTAGTACAAAACTTTCTTCTCAGTGAACTAAGAGAAAGTAGCTGTATATCTAGCCTATTTCATATATACAGGCATATATATATATTTCACTACAAAATGGTCCCTCATTTATATCTCCCTTTTTTGTTAGTTTTGTCAGAGATGGTTATTCCACTGCCATTCAAATATTGTAGGTGCATAAATTCAGCAAAATAATCTAATATAGTCTAGTAGTCCATAATAGTAGTAGATTATCTGCAGGACTGCCAAAGTCAGAAGTTGTTGACTTGAGCCTTTTACAGCTCAGCATATTAATATGGCCTTAAGTTTTATGCCTCGTGTCTATACTTTTCTGCTGGATGGTTAAGACCAAGATAAAGCAAGACCTATATAACAAGAAATACAACTTTTGTATCTGTCAAAGTCAGTTAAATCCCCTCAGGATTTACCCTGAAACCCTGTACAGCAGTTTGTAGATCCTTTGTCAGTGTCAGCCATGTGGATGAGTCACGGCCATTGCTTGACCGATTTGCTCTCTGTGAAAGCCTAAGAGCATGTTTTCTCTCCATGTGACTCTCCTTAGGCACACTCTACATCATTGATCACTTTCCTCTTTGGCCCCATAATCTCCTTGATCAGAAAATTTGGGACACCACTGAGTTACAGGATGTTACAGTACAGGCTCTCCTATGTCCTGAGTCCTCATTGATCTTGAAGGACTAGGGCCACAACGTTGACTACCCTTGTAGTTCTTCTTTTTCTCTAATTTTTTGGTTTGCAAACTTAAGTTGTTAGCTTTTCAGAAGAGAAACTTAATCATATTATTACCCTATAACATAGGCAGTAAGATTTCTAAATTTCTGTGTAAAAACATGTAATTATTTATTTCTATTTTTTTACTATTTTTTCATATTCTATAGGGATTGAAATTTAGCTTATCAGTGATTGATGGAAAATACCTGTTCCATGACATATCAAAGGCATTTGATATTCAGACAGACTGTGATGTTAAGCTCAAAAAATTGTTTTAGATAAGTATTAGTTTCAAAATAAAACGTACACCCTCTTCATTGTCAACATTATACAGCTTTGTAATACTTTTTAGCTTTTATCAACACATTGTATTTGCCAAACATCTATATTTTTATTCTAGATTTTGTACTTAAAATTTTATTCTTGAATGTACTTTCTTAACTTGGTACATTCTAGGAATTTGGGTAAATGTATGGTGACACATATCTCTCAATAACTGATTGGCTTGCACTGCTTTCAAAATCCTCTTTGCTCTAGACTGTGTTCCCTTCTCCCCCACAGCAGAAAAGAAAGTTGGTCCTTAAACACAATAACAGAAGAGGAATAAGTTCTGGCTTTCCACAGAACAGTGGATGAATGTAGTCCAAAATGCCCTACGTTGTATTTCAATATTAGCTACAAGAGACAAAAAGACAAAATAATGGGGAGAGTCAATGATCTTTATTTTAAACATGCATAAAATTGTCATACTGTAATCCATAAAATGTAGATAAATTAAGTGTTTATAAAATATGCTAAGCAATAACAAAGATCAAGACTCTGAAACATGACAACTATAAAATATTATATTAAAAATGAAAACTTTTCATTGGTCATATTAATCAGCATTCACCAAAAGTAACCAACAACTCTATATTTCCTTTGTGATCACAAGTAAATCAAAATTTACTTTGATTTATCAAGTGACAGTTTTAATCACGCTTTCTTCTAAAGTATCACAAGTGCGATAATCCCAGGAGAAGACTTGTTATTCCTCTTCATCCCAATCCCTATCAATAATTAAGGATATCTAGGAGTGATAGCGCAGCGTGGGCATGTTTCCCCAATATTACCTGAACGAGCAGGAAGTTTACGCTGAAGCAATTTGACCCGATGGGACAGCTGACACGCGCAGCCCGTCCTGCTGGTTCTGCCCCGACCACGAAGCCTCGTGGCACCGAATCCCGTGGAGAAGCGCTTCACGGCGCCCAGGACCCGGCCGCCTGCCTCCTGCTGCCCTTCCAGGCTGCGAGGCCAGCCGTCAGTCGGTGAGCCCAGAAGGCTTCTTAGAATCAGGGTCTTTGGAGGCCTGTGTCGTCATTGCCTTTGATAGCGCAGCGTGCGCCAGGGAAGCTGGCATCCCCGTTAGAGGAAACACTTTTGAATTATTGCTGGGTTATTAAAGATAAAACAACTTGGAAAAATAGTTAAGGATATTAATATATCTAAACATCCATATACTACATTGTTTAATGATTAGGAAGCATTTTGATATGAATTTTTATATTCCACAACCATTCATTTTGCTGTATGCTCATCAATATTTATAGAGAGAAAATTATGAAGCCTAAACATGGAAAAAAAGTGAATTCAAACTGGACCATTTATCTCCTTCCTTAATGGGTGTCAGGTAGGATGTGCTCTTTGTTTAAAATACTGCTTGTCAGGTGACTCTATTTTACTGTAACCTCGGTAATACTAAAAAGTGCCTGGCACAGACACACGTAGGGATTTGCTGTGTAGTTGGGTTAACATGTAGAGCATTTTTCACATCAACATGTAAAAATTGGAGGATGTAGAGAAAAACATATAAAAGAAGTTTCCAATAGAATTCCCCAATTGTCAATTTAATTGTAGAGTTTCTGAAACATTGAACACATAGCAAAGAATACACATTGCACAAATTTTTCATGGTCTAGCAACTACTAGTAAGACTGCATTTTGCCATTTGTACACATACATTCTTCTTACTGAAATATTAAACCTTTATTAAATTTATTTTGGAGGCTTCACTCATTACTTTAAAGGAACTTTTATTAATTTTTACTTCAGTAATCACATTACACTAATTATTCACTTATCAAATGCCCTCCAGATAGCAACTGGATATTAATAAATACTCATAATGTATAGCATGAATATCTGTCATTAAAGTATTATTTTTGGTATAGCAAAGATCTTGAGTTTCTAAAACATACTATTAAATATAATTGCCAGCTAATTAACCTATCCATAGCATTTCATTACATTCTATGCGGACTAGCTTCATGTATAATTACATTCTTTAATGAATGACTGATAAATATTGTTTCATTCTTTATAATTCAAGGCAATATAACTTGAAAAAGCCAATTTGTACGATGTAATCTACTGTAGAGTTCCTTTAGGTACAATTTTTTAGGATTGTATAGTATAAACCCTAAAGTGCTAGATACATTAATAAAAATGTGAAGGAAGCTTGGGTAATTTTCAGTATATTTTAGGTTTCGTACTTCTCAACATTGCTAGGATATTTTAAATTAGAGAATTATAACAAGACAAGCCATCCACCTCCTTCTGTTGACTTCTCTAATTTTTCCACTATCTTTCTCACTTGGAATTTTCATAATTATCTCCTACAGGGCCTGCCAAATAGCTCAGCGGATTAAAGTGCCTGCAAGCAGATGCAGGGGTCACGGGGTCGCGGGTTCGATCCCCAGGCCTGCCGTGCTGGCCCTGCCCCCGGGCGAGCTGAGACAGCAAATTGAGCCTGGGCGTGGTGGCGCGCCTGTAATCCCAGCTCTCGGGAGGCTGTAAACAGGCGCATCACTATGAGTCCAATCCAGTGGTAAGACCCTGAACACCCTGTAGACCCTTCCCTAAAATAAAAAATAAAAATAAAGAAGTTATAACCTAGAGCAGTGCGGGACCAACACTCGCGGCAAAGGTCATCAGAACGATCTGCCCCAGACTGACTCCGCTTTTGAGGGAGAGCTGTCTGTGCGGCCTCACTGGCGCGCTCGGTCATCACTGACCGCATAAGCTCTCAGACAGTAAGTAGCACTCTGACTGGATTGCATCAAGCGAGCTGGCCTAAGACTGTGAGCGTGAACCTTATAACTCCGAATATGTAATGAGCAAAAAGGTCATTTCGTCCTAAATATTTCCTTAGTTATGCTCAACCATTGGTCATAACACTCCTGACCCATATGTTTAATAACATTTGAAATATTCATCTTTTTTTTTTCTGGCCGGCTCCGCCTCGGGCTGGCGCAGTGCGTGGTGCCAGCCGGGGATCCCACTGCGGTCTGGGCCTTGCCTAAGCAGGCGCTTTAGACTGCCGCGCTACCTCGCTGGCCCTGAA
>NW_004524813.1:2377170-2382340 GCF_000260255.1 Octodon degus
TTTCCCCATTATCATGACAAAGATGTAAAATGGAAAAATTATTCCATTATGTGTATAAAGAAAAATGTTCAGTTTTCATTTATATTAAAGGCTTATTTAACTATTTTCAAATATATAAAATCATGATGAGCGCCAGATAAAATATCTCATATAAGTCACCTTAAGTTTCAAGAAATAACAAGAAACCAGTGAAGATAAAATTGAAACTTAATGCATTATTAATGTGTTTTCAATTAGTTGAGAAACAAATTACAATTTTTGTTCATGCCATTGCTGAGGCTAAGTGATTTAGTCTCAACAGCATGAATTATTAAATTAAAAGTAGACTGTACAAGCAAATACATAATGATTGTTTTCTGAGTTTTCCTTTTCTACTTGTTTTCTATACTGTTTTCAGGCTTCTAACTTCATCACCAACCATTCAGTGACTGAGTTTATGTGAAACTTTTGTGGGTTCTTAAAAATCAAACGTCACACCTGACTCGTGGGCTCCTTTTCTTCATCAGCCAAAACTTATGCATCAACCTTTGACACATTCTGTTACCTGCCTCTGTTAATGAAAACTCATTTGCTTTCTCTGTTACATTTGCATATTTTAGAGAACAGTCTAAGTTCACTTAAAAGGGATCCCTTATTTAGAAGAGAAATGACATCGTCTCAGGCCCATTTACAAGAGGGAAGCAGTGAGTTCTCTTCAGAAATCAGAAGGTCCCTGCTCAGAGGGAGGTGGTGTCTGGCATGGCCTCTCATTCTAGTGGTGAAGGTTCGTCCAGCTCCCTGTGTAACACAGGTTACAGCAGTGTGCTAGAAGAGAGAATGGAACTCAAGAGCCAAAAGTCCTTGTAAAAGACCGAAGCAATGATAATTGAACAATCCATTTCTGTCTTACTTTTTTTAACTAGATCTTAGAAATGTGGCCCTAAAAATATGGAAATAGTATACAAAAGAAAAGAGGAATATTATTTAAACATGGAGACAAATGACCCAGAAACTCATGATAATATGAAAATTATAAAGTGCTCATTTGGGGGGGCTTTCAGCAAGCAGTTATATTAAGGCATATATTGCTAGTAATATTCTTATTTAAATATCACATAAGAAATGTACATAACTGTTTCTACTTATTCAAATAAATGTTTTTCATCATTTCAAATTTTCTATATTTCTAGCATCATCAAGACTATTGCAGTTCTGATCTTAGTTGCATATTTAGAACTGGCTAATTGTTTACAGCCTAATTTGACATGTGCTGACTATTTTAGGAAGTATAAATAAAATATTAATAAAACCTTCACATATTTAAATTTACTAAATTCTCAGTAACAATCTACTCTTTTAATAAGTTGCTACCATCTGAGTTTCCCAGTTTTATCTCTTTTTGTACTCTACCCATGCTTTATGTCCACATCCTATGTGGCTCTTTTGCCTTTAGACTCATTTATTTTATTTCTTATAAAGCTTATGTTTACTTTTATTTTTATATGAATGAAAACTGAAATAATTAATTTTTGCTCATTTTTTCTTTCCCCTGAGTAAGAATTTCCTCATTTCTGAAATTCAGTAGTCTTATTTTTTCTATTTATTTAAACTGCTTTATATAATTTTAATGAAAACATTTAAAATAAGAATTTTATTTTAAGAAGACCTTTCATTTAAAGCTTTTTTAATGTTCTAAGTTTGCCTTTGAACAAAATCATTCATTGTCAGCCAGTATGACTGGTCATAAACAAATAGAGACAAAAATTCAAGAAAAATAAAATATAGAAATTGGAAGAAAAGACAAGAGTAGCTAGGTTTCTGAAAACAGAACCATGGAGTGGTTAGCTGATAGTTTGAGCTACTATTTTTTCTGAAGGTCGTTGGTAATATTGATCACTTTGGGTAAGCTGAGACTATGGATTTACTTGAGCACAGTAGACTTATGGAGGAAGAACAAAATATTGAAAGCTTTTGCTAGTATTTTGGGCTAGAAAGAATGTAGTGAGAAAATGGAAAGACAGGAAATACATGGTTATTTTCTTCTTGCTGACACTTTTCCAATCTTGAAGTTTTGTGGATGAGAAATACAAATTTTTACTTAAAAGATCTAAACTAGAAAACAATCTTCTGAATTTTGAGTACGTTGAAAAGCTAAAGATTTTAAAGCAGGACTAGACATGGATCTGGGTCCGGACAGCACATAAACTACACAATTAAGGCTTCAAATGTACAAGCAATTATAAATGTCAGGCTAGAGTGATACTGATTCTTATCAAAATTGCAGATTGACATGCATGCAGGTGAACCTCAGAAAAGTTAAAACGAATTGATTCCATTCTGCTGGCCATGCAGAGCAAAAATTGCCTTTATCTAAGAACAATAATTAGACTTTACTGTTTATAGTAGATACTCTATCAATGCCCCACTCCCGGTAACATGCTGATGTCCACATTTGTAGCACTGGAGATTGCTTATTAATAATTAATAGAAATCCTACTTTTCCAAAGAATTTCCCCTGACAAATGACAGATTTCTGTGACATTATGTACATTTCCCAGGAGGTGTGAATATTGCCCTTCTTATAAAGAAATCCAATGGTTTTCCTCCTACTTTATTTTTTTTCCCCTCCTACTTCAAGTTGACTCTTGCTAGTTAGATTTGGGTTCCATGGATTTCTTCAGATACAAATACCAAATTGGAAATGTATAGTTTTCCAGTAGCTCTGAGCTTTGAGAGCCAGTGGCCCTCAGCCTTCTAGATCTCCAAGTGCCTTCGGCCCCTGTGTTGCAGCCTTGGACACTCAATTGCCTCTTGCTGCTGCAGATCTCTGCTGCTTCTGGGTGCTGCTATCTCCACCTAAGCATTTCTGCCACCTGTCTCTAGAACTTTTCAGGGCAAGCAGCTTCATATGTTCTCAGCCTTGCTGTCCAACAACCACTCTGCCCATGTTACCCAGGTTAAGAGTCCTACGTAGATTTGCAGGAATTTCCCAGCTCTCACTAGCCAAGAAATAAATCAGGTGTGGATGCACAGAGCCAAAAGAGTGAGGATTTGTTTGACCAAGACGTGAACTACAACACAGTAAAGAGAGCGGCGATTATGGGCAGGGACTCTCCTGGACCAAGCCAAGAAGTGTGAGGCAAGAGCTTCTTATATAGCAGCAAAAGGCCTGTGATGGGTCCAAATTTGAGCTGTTGACTGGTCCATGTGTATATAATGCAAGCATTTTAGTCCGAGTTCATAGATTAGTCCAAATTTATTTAACTTTATGGTTCAAATTCAAGTCTGCTGTTGTCAGTGTGGACACGCCTGGAGTAGAAGCAGGGTACCGAGAAGGTTCCCAGCTGCAGGCGTCCGTGCTCTACGCAGCTGTCAGAAGGAAGAGGGAAAGCTGAGCTGTCTTCACTCGAGTCAGGGGCCAGCCAGGCAGCCACACGCATTTCTGGGATCTTTCCCCATTGGCCACAACGAGGCCAGACACTACGGGAAGCACACATTTACCACGCCATTCTCTTCCTTACGTTACTATTGCTTTCTTTATGAGATTTTCTTGATAACTCTCTATGTTGAACTTTATTTCTAAAAAACTCAGATTCCAAAATAATTTGTACATTATTGGTTTTCTTTAAGCCTTCTTTCAAGCAAGGGAACATTCTGTTCCATAAATCGAAAACCAAGAGATAAAAGAGGCAAATGATTTAATCTAGATAATGAACTATGTAGAACTTTAAAATAAACCTAGTTGTGTGTGCTAAAAATAGATGAAAATGGGAGAAAATAAGTAAATGTACAGAATTTATTGAAATAATCTATTTTTACTTTTTTTTTCTTCTTTTTTTCAATGCATTTAGTATAGGGTCTATAGGGTCTCACTATGTAGATCAGATTCATAGTGATCCTCCTGTTTTCAGCCTCCCAAGAACTGGGATTACAGGCACATGCCACCACGCCCAATCTGGATTGCAATCTCAGTGCACCCTAGGGGCGGGGCCTGACAGTGGCACACTGGGAATTGAATCCCAGTCCCAATGTTTGCCTAGGCAGGCACTTTAGTCTGCTGAGCTATCTGGCTGGCCCTTATAATCTATTTTTAGATACAGGTTATTATACAAAATTAATGGAAGGTTTTAAAAACAGAAGAAAAAATTACTATAAAAGTTGATCACAGTAAAATTTGCTGAATAGGCAAAACTGTGAACCCTCAAAAATATGTGTTGCAGCACTAACTCCAAGTATCATATAACATTATCTTATTTTAAAAATAAGGTTATTGCAGATGAAATATGCTAGAAAGTAGTGATGATATGGTGGAATGGGACTTTCACTCCATATGACCCATTTTTCCATGAAATGCAAGAGAGACGCAGGGTGAGGAACTGAATAAATATGAAAGGAGAATGTCATTTAAAGATGGAAACAGAAATTGGAATATTGGAAAGATTTATGTACAACCCATGAGGTGTTAGTTTTCAACTCAAAATTTATAAAATTTGCATCAGAATCTGTCAAAGAGAGGAAATAAATTTTCCTTAACAGCACTCAGACAGAACCAACCATGCCGACATCTGTATTTCAAACTTGTAACCATCATATTGAGAAAATACTAGAATTTTTTGGTGTGTTTTAGCAACTCACTTTGTGACAATTTATTATAATACTTTTAGGAAAATAAAATTAGAATTTTTCAATAAGTCGAGGATTGTAGACATACCTTTAACCCTAAAACTCTGAAAGGCTGAGGCAGGAGAATCAAAGTCTGAGCGTAACCTTGACAATTTAGTGGCTTAGCAAGACTCTTTCTCAAATAAAATAATATAAAAATAATAAGAAGACAGGGATATAACTCAGTGCAAATGTCCTGAACTAAATCCTCACCACTGTATGAAAGAAAACAAGAAAATAAGAAGGAAGGAAGGAAGGAAGGAAGGAAGGAAGGAAGGAAGGAAGGAAGGCAGGCAGGCAACATGCAAATAGACATGTAGGTAGATCTGGGACATTGTAAAGTAATCTAAGACACATAAAACTCAAATAACAGGAGCAGAGGAGAGATTGAACATAAATTACATCTAAAAACATGGTGGTACAGGATTTTCAAAAGTTAGTTTTAAAATTAGCTATTCTCTAATAAATAGATATGCTTAGGCAAAAATCTATGAAGAACTAAATGAATCAAGATATACGTATATGTACT
>NW_004524813.1:2382950-2383860 GCF_000260255.1 Octodon degus
TTAGCCATGCTATTCTTTGGTTTGGCTTGCTTTCATTTGCCTTGGTTTGCTTTGGCTTCTGTTTTGGTTTTTTGTCAAGAAACGGTTTCACTGCAGTTCAAGCTGCCCTTGAACTCACTTAGACAGCCCAGCTTGGCCTCAAACTCACAGTGTCCTCCTGTCTCAGTCTCCGGAGCGCTGGAATTGCAGGTGTGAGCCACCACTCACAGCATTAGCTGTGCTGTTGACCAGCACAGCTCTTGAGGGGATTAGCTTATGTGATGAGGAAGCTAAGTTTTGAACAGTCAGAGGAAAACTGTTCTTTCAACGAAAAAGGAGAGATGCTTTTTCAGTGGCCTTATGAGATTAAATTAATAAATTAGAAAGCTAGAGGGCCTCAAACATAATGTCCCAGTCTGACTTTGCTGAGTTTAGAGGTAGCAGAGGAGACAGAACCATTAATCAAAAGACATCTTAGAATCATAGTAAAATTGTACAAGTCTTTCAGACCATAAGGAAAAACAAAACAAGGCTGGCCCAATTCAGTTGTGTCTAATCTGTATCTTTAATCATTTACCACAACGTAAAACCATATGAGACAGAGATTAAAGGCTCTGAAATACTCACATAAAATTGCCTAAGAAGTAACCATCCTATCCTCACTAGAAAAATACTTTATAAGCTACAAATCAATTCCTCTCAGGTACAGTACTTCTCAAAATGGGACACAGAGGAACACAGAAAAATCTCATTTTACTTAGAGCAGAAGTCAGTGCCCCAGCAGGTTACAGCCAGCCTAAGCAGAATTCAATAATTGCAAGAAATTGAATAAAGACTTGGTTGTGAAAGGAAAATTCCGAGGTAATAACTTCAGTGTGCTTGTGTGTGGGGATGGCAGGAGACTGCATGAGTATTTTTACCCATGCTTGAC
>NW_004524813.1:2404962-2410359 GCF_000260255.1 Octodon degus
TCATTCACAAAGCTATTCATTTGCATTTTTCACGTCCATAAAGCCTGTGAAAACCCTGAGTGTCTCTGGAGGCTTTCAGGCTCAGCTTGCTTTGCTTTTGGGTGGCTGGTAAATGTCATGAAGTCTAGAGGTTGCGCTGCGGTGCCTCCAGTACCTGTCCAGCATTTTCGATTCGCCTTTCCTCAATACTTTTTTATGTTGCTTGTAATATGTTTACCTACATCCCAAGTTACTATTGATGGATAAAGGAAAATGAACCAAATGTTATTTTATATCTTATTTTAGGAATTGCATTTTCCTGGAAATTCCTGTTGATTGGCCTCAAAGCGTGGCATTCTATGTACGTGAAACATGCAGGATCGTTGGACTCTAAGCGCTGAAAAGAATTGAACTTCTTCAATGTCCTTGAATGGGGCAATATACTTAATTACATTGAGTTTAATATTATATAATCCTCATTTTTAACTCTTTCCTTTGTTCCTGCCCTTTGAGTTTTGTTTCTGAAGCCTCATTTGTTTTGAGTCTGTTCAAGAATACACAGGAATGCAAAAAGAAACAATTTTGCTCAAGTATGAGATTGAAAGGGATTAAAACTTTCAGGAGTTTCAGCTAAATAATTGCTACAATAAGAATAACAAAAGACACAGATACATATTTTCTAATAAACAAAATGAAGCCACTTTCTTAAGGCTTGTAAGTAAAGTATCCATGATATGATAGCATTGAATATTAGCATTTTTTAAATATGAGAATTTTAACAAGTAGGATTTTCCAACCTGACCAATTAGAGAAGAAGGCGTGCTGGAGAAAGCTGCAGGAGACACCGGATAACATAGCTATTCTGAAAGAGGGGAGACAAGCACACCCAGAAACAGAAAATTGATTTGAAAGTGAAATCCTTCAGATCAAATCAAATGTTTGAGTTGTTTATGAGGAAAACTCAGGCCTCTCCTCTTAGCTTTCATCCAGTGAGTGTGCCATCTTGGGAGCAGCTCCAGGACAAGAAGGAAGGAGACAGCACTGCAGAGGCCAGGCTCCTCTCCAGGTGTGAGGCTATCAGGCTCCTCTCCAGGCATGAGGCTGTCAGGCTCCTCTCCAGGCATGAGAGTCAAGAAAAGGAAATTAAATAGAAGGGGAGCATACCAACTGGGACCTCTGGAAGCAGCAGACTGAGAGGGAGGGAGAGCAACAAAGAGCAGACAATTCCTCTCTCCTTCCATCCTCCCAAATCTTGAGGAATTCTGCATCTGAGCAACATCTACCCATGACTTACCACCTCCCAGGATTATCAAAGGCAGTCCCAGCCATAGGCAGAGAGACACTGCACACCAGAAGCTGTGGACAGTGCAGAGCCTGAGGGCTAGGGCAGGTGGATGGTGTCCTTGGAAAAACTGGAGGGAGGAGAAACCTGAGAGAGCTGCTCCAAATAAGCATTTCTCTATTGGTACCTCAGACAGTGGAAAGATCTGGAACAGTGGGAAATCCTGTCCACAGCCCTCCGTGCCCTCTAGTAAACCATGGATGAGAAATCAGAGCTCATACGTCAGGAACAAGTAAAGGTTTCCCTGGTTTTTTTGTTTGTTTGTTTGTTTTTGTTGTTGTTGCTTTGTACTGAGAATCAAACTCAGGACCTTGTATTTTTGAGGCAGACACTTATGCCAGCCACTTGGCTGTCTTCCTGGCCCCAAGTTTGCATGTAATAAAACCAGAGGAAAATATGCACGTAAAGAAATAGAGTCACCGGGGGTAGAGGACTTCTGATGATATACCAGGCAGGCAAGCACTCATTCTACTGAGCCATCTCCCTGGCCCTTGTGATATACCAGGCAGAAGGCTCTGGGAGGACAAACATGGAGTCAGCCTCCAGATTTGCTTGAAGCAATCAGAAGGAGATTGGGAGATCACTGGTGGAAGTCAACAGAGAACTTGTTGTCAAACAAACTGCATTAGATCTTTTTTTAAGTATTTAGAAAAGGGTCTACAGGATCTCACCGCACAGATCGGACTCATAGCGATTCTCTTGTTTTCAGTCTCCCAAGCGTTGGGATTACAGGCGCGCACCACCACTCTCAGTATCAGTCACCATCTCAGCACACCACTGGGGGGATGGGGAAGCAGGGCAGACCAGAGATCGAACCCCAGCCCCTGTGCCTGCATAAGCAGGTGCTTTAGGCCTCTGAGCTACCTGGCCGGGGCCTCGCATCAGATCTTCTACTTGACAAACTAATTGAAGAGGCTGCACCTTGAGACAGGGACAAAAGGTTTTCAATCTGCACAAATTGTGCAGCCAGCACAAAGTTTGTAACTGGGAAGTGTGTCCACAGACACACCCAAGCATCCATGGTAGGCAGTTCAACCATGTGCAGGGAGAAAACTGCACGACCATCTGTGAGCACTCTATGACCAGAGTGTGAAGAGAAGTGAGGGATCTTCAGGATGGGCGCTCAGCATTTCTTCTCTTCCCTCCTTTTCATCTTCTGCTCCCTCTAATCTTTTTCTTTTGCCCTTCCTCATTTCCCTGCCCCTCATTTTCCCTCAATTCCTATCCATCATTCATGTGAAAGAGGCAGTTGTTTAGGTACAAAAGGTATAAACTTAGGCATTTAGAGTGGCCTTAGGAAGATCAAATGACTGGAAGGTCACAGGACACGCACCAGTGCTGTGCATTGAACTTCGCACTCGGATCTCATCAGTAGCAAACAGAACTCCAAGACCGCTTTGTGCTTTGATCTTCTCCAGCCTGCTGCTACTGCCGTCCTGTCCTGATCTCTGGGCCGCATCAATCCTTTGCTATGTTATAGACGTATTTTTCTTGAAAAATAACTTCTGTCCTATCGTGCATCCTCAGATGGTCTACTGTGCTTGGCCATTTTCAATGATGCATTCTCTAGGTTTAAAATAACTTGTTTTAGAAAATGTGTCTTTCCAAATACAAATGCTACTGTAAAGTGCTTTATACCTAATATTAGCTTTTCTTTTATTCATTTTATTGAGAAAAAAGTAGCAGTGAAACAGTTTCAAAACAGGTTAGTAGGACAGTACAATAATTAATAGGTGGCATATTGTGGTCTTCACAGCAGCTCTTCAGAGGAAAAGATGTAGACATGATGTCATGCCTACACAAATAATCCACTACCTTTTCCATGCCTAATTTTAAAAACAGGAGGTGATTCCAGCAGATAAGAGAATTTCCAACCAATGAAAAGAGAAAGTGTCAGGAAAGGTATTCGCTTCAAACACAGGAAAAAGTACCATTCCTTCATGGTTCCATGGCAATATTTTTCTTTAATCATTTCCTTAATAAAAGTTTTTGATATGCAAGATAAATGTTTCTTCACAGGTTTGGCAAATGTCATTTGGATAGAACATACATACCTCTCACATTTTGAAGGACATTTAGTGATGGTGAATAGGAAGCTATTTTTAATCTATTCATGGTTGAAATTCTTATGGAATAAGCATAGATTAAATTAAATTTAATTAAAGTAAGACCTGTAGCTATTTATAGGACTACACATTCCGCAAAGTTGAGGGCTTTAAGATTTTTATTTCAGCATTCAGTTGTTGAAATGATTATTGGGGCAGAGAGTAACAGAAAGAGCACCCAAGAGACAGAGACAGACGAGTGACACTGCAGCAATTTAGTTTACGAGAAGATAATAAGATAGAGGCTGTGGCTATAATTTGAAAATAATGCTTTCGTTGTTCAATAAATACTGCTAGGAGGTAACATACTACAGTGACTTACAGTACACCCCTTTGAAGTCATGGCTCAGAGCGTGAGGCCTGAGTCGTTCATGGATGTTTCCTTAGAACTTAACTGGGCAGAGAGACTGAGAGATAGAAGGGAATTTCTCCCTTGTCATGAATAATATTAGAAGATAATACTCCTGTCAGTTCCAATTTCTAGACATACTGTGATATGTTGGACACTCCATTTAAACTGTCTTTTGGATATCATTCTTCGAATGGTAACAGAGTCGCACTTTCACTTTGCTTTGCTTTGTTTTTGAGACAGGGTCTTGCTGTGTAGCCCAGACCTTGCTATGGAATTCAGCGGCCCCACCGGAACGCAAGGCAATCCGCTGCAGACCTCTGCGTGCTGATATCATAGGTGGATGCCCCCATGTCCAGCTAAGTCTCACATTTGAAATAAAAATATTACTACTATATCAGTAAAAATGTTCAAATTGCATCCTTAGAAGGCTGTTATTGCACTTCATTTTGCCAGGATGTTTTACTAAAGGATTAATATTTATTTATAGATATTTGAATGCAAAGTAAAATTGTCATAGACTCCATGCAAGTTTAAATATATGCTGTGATTGTGCCCATTGTTCATGATATATCAACTTGGATTGCCAATTCTATAAAAAAGTAAACATTATGTACATCAAATATATACTAATAAAAAGAAATAAAACAATATAAATGAAATAAATGCCTAGCAAGCAAGTAAAGAAGTTTTAGTAGTATTTGTGGATGGTCGATACATAGGACAGTGAGCTGAGGAAGGAAGACCAGCCTGGACACAGTCAGTAGCAGCCAATTGGATTGCACCTTGGGGAGAATAAAAAGGGAAAGAAAAACAAATGGTCACATCTTGAAAGACCTGTCTTTGCGTTGCTTTGGACGTGACCTGCAGTCTCTTTGTCTTCTATACTTACGACTCTAGACTGGACTTGCAGGGCCCCACACGGAGTACGACGCTGTGTTCCTGATGCCACTTGTGCTGCTTCTTGTATCGTCTTAGGCTGAGCTAGTAGTGGATCTTCCAGTTCTTTACAGCGCAGATGCCCATTTTGAAGTTTCCTGCTTCCGATCTTGTAAGCCCACCTAATACATCTGCATGTACAATTATATGTGCATTATCTGCTCTGTTCCTCTAGAGAACATTATCCAGTTCACTTACTGAGATATTATTTCTCCTAACAAATGGAAAAAAAATAGGACTTGGTAAGCTGGTTTAATGAATTAAATCAAACCAAGATAAATATGTGAAGATTGTCAGAATATGTCACCTTTTTTGAATTAATTATTCAGAAAATAGCTATTAATCTATAAGGCTGGGGAGATAGCTCAGTAGCATAAGCACATGCCTGGCAAGTGCAAGGTCCTGAGTTCGATTTCTGGTACCAAAAAAAATAAAAAAGTCAGCTATTAATCTACAAGTAAACTAAATTAAAGACTGTAAATAATGTTTTCCCCGACAAAACAATTATATTGATATTTTTATACAATTCATTAAAAATAACCTACTTATTTTTAGCAAGCATGAAAGCAATTGCTTTGTAAAGCATGTGCCTTATATATAATCAAGAAAAAACCTTGGAGAGCTAGATTATATCTGGCACAAACAAATTTTTCTAGTATAATTGAGGTTTTCTTGGTAAAGGA
>NW_004524813.1:2410459-2425234 GCF_000260255.1 Octodon degus
AAGGTAAGGTTACTATATCCTTTATAATTAATGTTTCATTCAAACATTGTACTGGATAACTTCCTTTGCTTTATGAACACCTGTTGAAAATTCTCATTCAGGTTTTCTTTACCCAATACTAAGTTTTAAGTGATTCAGCAGAGAATGGTACTTTTTAAGGTATCAGGAAAAACAGCAAACAGACACAAACAGAATGACACTAAAACAACATAGTGGAGTCCATGTTTAAAATAGGGAATTCCTGTCCCCAAGAAGGACAGGCAAATCAATATCTGTATAGGATGATTGCTACTGAGATCATCTTCCTGACTTAACTATTCTTCAGGTTATAATTATCATTTACCCTGCATATTAGAAGTACAGGGACACTCAGAAAGAATGTAAAGGGAGAGACAACTAGATATGCCCATATCAGGGTAAGAAGAGTCACTGAGTTGAAAAAATGTTGCATCTGACTATTTATAATAAACAGACCCATAGCACAGATTTGATAATATAATCATCAGAATTTTCATTGCAAGCATCTGAATTTAAGCTGGAAGAAAAGTAACGTACCAGAAGCAGCAGTACATTGCACTTGGCTCTGCATCTGAGGGGCAGTTGTTGGGTCTTCAGTGCCGGTAATAGCAGAACTCTCTACTGGAGCCATTTACTCCAATTTAAATTTAGAAATAACCAGCTCCAGTAACAACTGAACCTGTGCAAAATGTAAATAAAGGTATTTGAGCCATGGTTTTTATTTTCTAAAAACAAAACCAAAAAAAAGAGGTAGCCTACATTCAGATTGTGAAAGGAATCATTAGCTGGATTTATAAACCTGGAACTTACTCTGCATAAATAAGGCATTTTTAAGACTGGGGAGGCTTTCCCACAATACTCTACGCTAAAATGTAACAGTGGAACATTTTGCACTTTGGGTCTGGCACAGTGTTGACAACGGAACTGCTTCTGACAGCACTGAAAATAAAATCAAATACTTTGAAAAATGCCATTTATAAAATTTCACATTTCCACGTGAGTGAATTTTAATTAGGTTTCAGAAAGAGCACATACAATATTATACTTACCAAAGGAAAAGTAAGATATGTTCTCTTTGGCATTTAATGTAAGTTTTATCTATCATAACTATATACATAGTGGTTACAATTTGGAGTATAGGAATTCAATCTTATAAATCAAAGATTTATTTATTTATTTATTTATTTATTTATTTATTTAGTGGCTAGCTCAACATGCCCTGGGGGCAGCTTGCCTAAGCTTGTCTAACCAGGCATTTTAGACCATTGAGCTATCTCACCTGCCCAAATCAAATTTATTTTTAACCTCTGTCTATAGTCTTGAAAATATTATTGTCATAGTCTTCATGTGAGTGTTAAATTTTGTAAAAAGTTTCCTAACATCAAAATCTTATGAGTGGTAGGAGTAAAAATTCTTGAAAAGCTATCAAACATTCAGTAGTAATAGAAAAAAGCTATGCACAAAGTAAAATCGGTGCTTTTAGTTGAAATGCAATTGATTACATAGGATGTCTCATAGAATTTATATTTATATATGTAAATACTAATTATATAATGATCATGTATGTAAAACATGTTTTATATAATATATAATTCATATATATATCATAACAGTGATGTAGAATAAAAATTTAATCAAAAATTCATCCTTTTAAATGATCAAAAATCTTGAAAATTGTTACAGAGTATTTTGCCTCTAATTGATAAAAATTATATTGCAAACGTACAACCAATATTAATCATATCAGACAAAAACTGAAAAAAATTCCTCTAAACTTGGGAATGAGACCACTGCATCCATTTTCACATTCCTGTTTAATATAATGCTTAAAAATTTAGCCAGGACAAATAGGCGACAGCAAGAAATAAATCTTATATAAACAGGCAAGGCAGAAGTCAGATTACAATTATTTGCAGATGATGTGACCACGTACAAGGAGATCTTAAAACTTCAACTATAAGATTCTTCCTAAAGACACTGTTTTTTTTTAGCATATGTTTGTGGATGTTTTGTCAAAATCGGGGGGCTATTGCCACTGGGGCTTTCTTCTATGTCTTCTCTTCTACTTTCTTGGTTCATATTTCTGTTTTCATGCCAATACAGAGCAGTTTTTGTTAAAATGGCCCTACTGTACAGCTTAATTTCTGACATAGTGCTGCCACCAGAATTGCTCTTTGATCTCCACATTGGGCTACCCCTTGCTCTTCTGGGTTCAGATGAAATTCAGAATCACTTTCTGTTTCTGGGTGAAATGCAATATCTTTCCTAGTACTGTGAAGAATATAGTCATTATCTTATTAGCGACTGTATTAAAACTAGATATTATTATTGATAATAGGGCCATTTTGACAGTCTTGTACCAATCCATTCCCATTTTCTAAAGCCATCTCCAACTTTGTTCTTCAGAGTGTTGGAACTTATTTAAATGTCTTTTGCCTCCTAGGGAAGTTGATTCCCTGGTTCATGATTCAAAGTTATCATGAATGAATTTGTTTTCCTGTTTTTTTTCCTAGTGTTTTTATTGTTGGTAGGTGGAATACAATTGATTTCATGCATTAATTTTGTATCCTGCCTCTGCACTGAATTTGTTCATAAAGAGCTAAAAGACTTCCAATACCGGTTTATATTGATAAATTAAATAATCTGTAAATAGGGTATTTTGACTTCTCTCTTCCACATTTGCAATCTTTTTCTTTCTTTTCTTCCCTGATTGCTCATAGTTAAAGCTTTTAAAAGTATATTTAACAAAAGTGGTAAAAGTAGACATGTTTCCCTCATTCCAGACTACACAGGGAAATCTGTCACTTTTTCTCCATTTTCTACAAGGCCTGTTGTAGAATTGTCATATAAAAGTTTTGGTTATTTTTTGGTATGAAATTAACAATGGTTGATACACTGCATATTGTTATCATCAAAGTAGTTGCTCAGATTACCAGACACAGACTTGGAAAATTGATCAAACAATTATGTATTAACTGTTCCTTTCAATAAATCTATAAAAACTGGTAGTAAAATTATCTTATTTATCTTGTGTATATATATTTTTTCATTTCCTTCTTTCTTTCCTTCTGTCCCCCAATCCCATTGTACTTTCCTTTTGAGCCATTTCTTTCCCTTTTATAGTATCTATTGTGCCTTTCAGATTTTATTTACTCTTTCAGTATCTAAAAGTATTTAAGCGGACAATACAATGCTTACACATGAAGGGCTGATTTGTTTTGCTTATGGATATGGTCTTTAGTAGCACCCATTTAGCTATAAAAGTTGCTTTTGTCTTTCTTTGCAGTTTAGTAATACTCCACTATGTAAAAATGCCACCCATTTTTTACGCATTTCTCAGTTGATGGGCATTTGTGTTGATTCCAACACTTAGCTGAGATTAATTGTGCACCATAAACATGAGCACATGTCTACTGCTTTGGTCTGATGCATGAGAAGTACTTCATGGAGTCACCAACTGGGATCCCATCATATTTGCACACAAAAGGAGAATCAGCAGAGTAAAAAGCAACACACAAGAACTGGGAAAATATAGTAGTCAACCATCCCTCAGACAAAAACCTTCTATCTAGCACATATAAAGAACTTTTAAAAATACCAGGACCCTCAGAATCAAGGACCTAATCCAAAAATGGACATCTGAGATGAATTCACACTTCTCAGATGAAAAAATACAAATGGCAAATAAATATAGGCAAAAATGTTCAACAACACTGGTCATTTGATAAATGCATATTAAAACAACACTGAGATTCCATCTCACCCGAGAAAGAATGGCTATCATAAAGAAGTCAGCCAAAAACTCTTGTCATTTAGAGGCAAGATCTTTCTATATCTATTTTCAATAGAGTTTTTAAAAATTATTAATGTAAATAAATGTTTTTTCAACATTTATAATAGTTATGTGATTTTTATTACTGATTCTATCTATGGGCTACAGTATATTTATTGATTTACACCTGAAAACTTCCTTCCTTTACTAGAGATAAACCCTACTTGTTTAGGCTATATGATGCTCTTGACATGCTAATACATTCTATGAGTGACAATTTTATTTAGGACTTAAAGGTGTAACTATATTCTCCAAGGATATGGTCCAAGTAATGTCAGCTTCTAGGAATGTAGCTGGGCAGACATCCTGCCTTTATACTACAGGAAAATCCTTGAGGAACACTGATGGCAGTTTTCCTCTAAAGGAAATTCTGGCAGAATTCAGCAATAAATCCACTGGATCCTGAGGTTTTCCTAGGTGGCACAGTCTTAATTATTCCTTCAATTTTGTTGGTTGTTATTGATCTACCATTACTTTTAAAATTTTTTCATCTGGAATTTCATCTACTTCAGTATCTCTGAGATTAGTTTTTGGTCGAGTCATAAAGTATGTTTCTTATGGCATTTTTTTTCTTATTTCTATGTATTGTGTGTGTGCTGAATTTTCAAATGGGATCTCTCTCTCTCTCTCTCTCTCTCTCTCTCTCTCTCTCTCTCTCTTTGTTTCTTTCTGTGTCTCTGTCTCTGTCTCTCTCTCTCTCTCTCTCTCTCTCTCTCTCTCTCTCTCTCTCTCACTCTCCCTTTTGGTATTCATTTTGTGATACTTCTTAAGCTGTGGTTATATCTCAGCATAATACCTACTCCAAGTAGCCTCTGATTGAGGGTGCCTGAAACAGTTGGGGTGTCCATGAGATCTGTCACTCAGAGACGGTAGATTTTTTTCCCTGTTGTGGATCACAGTTCTAATTTCCCAGGTAGCACTCTCAGAAGAGTCCCAGTCAGCACCTTTACATGTTCCTGCTCTCTCTGACAGGAACGTGGGTTTGTGAGAGGCTGAGAATTCCTATCCTTCAGCTGGGTTCTGCAGTAGCACTTCCAGCTTCAGACAGCCTCCTTCTGCATATCCACATGGCTGACCCCTCTCCTCTTCCTATTGTTAAAATCATCACAGTTTTCCATTCTGTCTGGCCCCTTCTTTTCTTTCCCTTGTCTCCACCTGGTTGAGTGCACTCATTGTTTATTAGATTTTATATGATTAATCCACCTGTTTGAGACATTCCCAACTTGAAGTTTAGTCTTCAAGAGAACAAATGTTTGAATCCCTTAGTTTTAGTATCATTTCTCTAATAAAGCTAGATATTTTAGAGGAAAAAAATAGAACCTGGTACTGGGTTCTCGCTCTAAGCCTGTGATTTTGGTTTTTCTGTTTCACAGTCCACATCCTTCTAGGTCCAAGCTAGCTACTAGGGCAGAGGTCCTTGCCTGCCTGGAGTTGAGTGGCTGTTAGCAGTTGGTGATACAAAACAGCTGGCTGCTTTCTGCTGCCGTGTGTCATTCCCAGAGGCACAGGGCGCTATGTCAGGTGGCTTCTTGCCACCATTCTACTTTATCTCCTCCTCGTTATATGGGGGCTGAAGAAGAATTTGCTTCCAAAGGCTTTTTTCTGAAGCTGTCTAAACATGGGTGATCAAATCTGGGTCCTTGCACTCTCCAGGCGGGAGCTTAGCTTGCCAAGCTATCTCCCCAACTCCTGTTTCAGCTGCTTGATTTAAATGCAGTTAGACAGCTGGGAGACTGGTATTACAGTCAAAATATTGATGACATTTATCTTTTGCCAAAACATAATTATTATTCTTTTGTAATTTGTCTTTTTTAATAAGCATAAATTCAATTTCTACCTTAAGAGATTAAGTTATATTTTCAGTAGATCAATCTAAATATTTATATAAAACTATTTTTCACTGTCTTTACTTAGGAGACATAGTTATTTTCACATTCACATGTATTATGATATAATAAGAATTTGTAATTGTTATTTTGGTGAAACATGTGATCAGATATTTTGTGAGTTTATGCCTTAGGTTGTATGCTGTCTTTTGAAGTCTTTGGGCAGATTCATACATATTCTAGAATAAAATATTTTATCCTATATATGATTGTTATAATTGATATATTTACTTCTATATTTTACTAATAGCTGGTTTTTCTTTCATTTTCTTAGTAGTGACACTCCCAGGCCAGTGATATAGCTCAGGGGACTTAGCAAATGCTTAAGCAAGCACAGGGACCAGGGTTCAACCCCAGCAACACATGTCATGCTAGTTCTACCCCTGGTGCACCAAGCCAGCAACCAAGATGGGTGTGGTGGTGCACACTGCAATTCCAGTGCTGGGGAGCCTGAAAACAGGAGGATCACTATGAGTCTGAGGTGTGTAGTGAGACTCTGCACCAACTACACACACAAAAAAGTGACACTCCTTTTAATAGGAACAGGGTTTTATGATAGAATACAATGTGTGACACCTCTTTTAAGAAACATGAAAATAAATTTATGTAATTAAAATGATTGCATTTCATAATTTTCAACTCATTGTTTATAATTTTTATGTAGCAACACAGCACATTTATAGCGAGAATTGGCTGTTGAATTATGAGATAACTAGAGTGATTCTGTTAAGCACAGATTATTTCCAAAGACACTGTGCAATGAGTACCACCTTTTAAAATCTTTTATTCACTGAATGATTACAAAAGAAGGTTTAAGTATAGAATGTTATACATAATCATATAGAAATTGCTTGAATTAATTGATGTACAATTGTAGAAAATTTGAACTAATGAAAGGTCTCTGAGCACAGATGAAAAAATGTTCAGTGAAATAGTTTTTCTGTTAGTGCTGTTAAAATAAATTTTAAAAGCAAATTTTCAACAACACATCACGTAACATAAACAGGAATGATGAACAGAACTGGTTGAGAAGAGCACTTTTAGTTCAACTTTATTTATTTATTTATTTGTTACAGGGTTTCGCTACACAGCTTAGACTCTCATAGGATCTTCTTGTCTCAGGCTACAGTGAAGCAATTTTTTTTATTTTTTAAAAAGAGTAAAAATTAGAGTTAAAAGAGAAAACAATACAAATGATACAGAATTTCATTTAACAAAGTGATGTGAATTTGACAGTATTTGTTGTAATACATAGTGTTGTCCTCCAACCAGTTATTCACATTATATGCATGCAAAATTGGAAGAAAGGAAAAAAGCAACAAAGAAATATATAAGAAATTAAGAAGAGAAAAAATACTCCTTTGAAAAAAGGAGACCAAACAAATTAAGCATTGTCTGCTCCTTTCCATACACCAGCACAAATGCACAGTACGGTTATCCAAACCATCCTGCTTACATACATAGATAGTTACTTTTTTGAATAAGTTCACTCCCTTTTCTTAGTATCTATTGTACCCTTCCTATTCCACTTTTTTCTTTCAGAAGCTCACATAGGAAGACAATGTGATGTTTGCTCATTCAGGTCTGAAGAGTTTATCTTCTAGTTGCATCCATTTGTTGACAGAAGACAAATTTGTTCTGTTATATAGCTGAATAATACTCCATCGGGCAATACCACACATTCTTTGTCCATTCCTCAATTGATTGTCATCTGGGTTGTTTTCAGAATTTAGCTATGACAAAATGCACTGCTATAAACATGGGTGTGCATGTATTACTGTAGTATGTTGTCTTCAGTTTGTCTGGAAAAACACCAAGGGGATAGCTGGCTTGAACGGAACCTGCAATCCTAGATTTTTGAGGAATACCCACACTGATTTCCATAGCGGCTGTACCCGTCTGCACTCCCACCAACAGTGGAGAAAGGTTCCTTTTGTTTCACAGCACTTCTGGTATTTGTTATTGGCTGACTTCTTGACATTAGCCTTTCTTTCTGGGGTAATGTGGAATTTCAGTGTTGTTTTAATTTGCGTTTCTCAAATGACCAGTGATGCTGAATATTTTTCCATATATTTATGTGCCATTTGTATTTCTTCATCTGAGAAGTGTATATTCATCTCAAATGCCCATTTTTGGATTGGGTCTTTGAATTTGTGTAGCCTGATTTTTTAAAATTCTTTGTATGTTCTAGATAGAATGCCTTTGTCAGATGGACAGTCAGCTATAATTTTTCCCAGTTTGTGGGTTTTCTTTTTACTCTGTTGGAAGTTTGCTTTGAAATGCAGATACTTTTCAAAAAGATGAGATCCCAGGTGTTAATTATTTGAAGCATTTCCCATGCAGAATGGTTTTCGTTCACGAACTCTGTACCTACCCCTATGTCTTTAGAATTTCTACCTACATTTTCCACCAGAAATGCTTAGTGATTCTGTTTTACTGTTTAACTTTTTGATCCATTTTAACTGTAGCTGTGTTCATGGTGATAGGAATGGGTGTAATTTAACCTTCAGCATGCAGAAAGGAAGTTTTTCCACCACTATATTTCTATCTTCCCGTGAATATGTTTGGCCTCTTTATCAAAGACAAGGTGGGTGACTGTGTTTGCTGTTGTGTCTGCATTTTCTAATCTGTTCCGTTAAACCTCAGGCATGTCTCTATGTAAGTACCATGATGATATTATTACAGTAGCTTCATAGTATAAATTCATGTCAGGGATTGTGATACCTCCTGCCTTTCCTTTGTTTCCCAGGACTGCTTTTGGTATTGTGGGCGTCTTCTGGTTCAAAATGACTTTGAGGAAAGTTTTCTCTAGCTTTCTGAAGTACACTAATGGTATTTTAATTGGGATAGCATTTAATCAGTATAACAATTTAGGGAGTATAACCATTTTCACAATGTTGGTTCTTCCTATCCAGGAGCATGTAATATTTTGACATTTTCTCAAATCCTCTTCAATCTCTTTTCTCATCATAAGTTTCACCATATAAATCTTTCATCTTTTGTGAGATTGATTCCTAAGTACTTCTTTTACTTTTCTTTTCTTTAATTTTTTCTCTTGTCTTTTTTTTGAATGTTATTGTGAATGGCTTTTTTCCTATTTTTTTTCTCAGTCTACTCACCGTGTACCACAGTGATACTGATTTGTGGGCGTTTCCTTTGTATCCTGCTACATTGCTGAATTTGGTGATTAAGTCTATAAGACTTTGGGTTGAAGTTTTGGGGGCCTGTATGTAAAATATCATGGCCTCTGCAAATAATGGTAATTTCACTTCTTCTTTCCAGTCCTTATTCCTTTTATTTCTCTCTCTTGTCTAATTGCTCTGGCTAATGTTTCCAGAACTATATTGAATAGGAGTGGAGACAGTGGATAGCCTTGCCTTCTTCCTGATTTTAAAGTGAAGGCATTCTGTTTTTTCTCATTTAGTATGATGTTGACTTTGTTTCTCACAGATGACATTTATCAGGCTGAGATATAGCCCATCTATTGCAATTCTCTGTAGTGCTTATTTTTGTTTTTTTTTTTTTTTTTTTTTTTTTTTTTTTTTTTTTTTTTTTTTTGTGGAACCAGGGATTGAACTCAGATCCTTGCGTTTGCCAGTCAAGCGCTTATCCTACTGAGCCATCTCCCCAGCTCCTCTCTGTAGTGTTTTTATCATACATGAGTATTACACTGTTTCAGAAGCTTTTTGTTGCATCTATTGAGATTATTATATGGTTTTTGTTCATGGTTCTGTTGATGTGATGTATCATATTTATGGATTTGCATATGTTGACCCATCCCTGAATTCCTGGAATGAATTCCACTTGGTCATGATGTATAATCTTCTCAATGATTTGCTGCATTCTGCTTGCTAGTATTTTATTAAAGACTTTTGCATCTATATTCATTAGAGAGATAGGCCTGTAGTTCTCTCTTTTAGTTGGATCTTTCTCTGGTTTTGGAATCAGAGTAATACTTGCCTCCAGAAATGAATTTGGGAGGACTCTTTTCCTAACAATTTCACTGAAGAGTTTGAGAAAAATAGGCATTAAATCTTCTCTAAATTTGTTGAAGAATTCTGAGAATCCATCAGGACCTGGACTTTTCTTTGTTGGTAGATTTTTACTACATTTTCCATTTTGTTTCTCATTATTGTTTATTCATAGTTTGGGTAGATTGTTGTCTCAGCTTTGGCATTTTACATGTGTCTAGGGAACTGTCCATTTCCTCTCTTTTTCCATCCTATAAGATTGAAGATTTTGAAAGTAGGAATTAATGATCTGAATTTTTAATGTTCTGTAGCGATTTTACCCTTTTCATTCTTTATTGCATTAATTTGGGTTTTTCTTTCCTTTTTTGATTAGGTTGACTAGGGGTTTATCAATTTTATTTATTCCTTTAAAGAACCATCCCTTTGATTGCCTTATTCTTTGTGTTATTTTCTTTGTCTCTGCACTTATTGGTGCTCTATTCTTTATACTTTCCTTCCTTCTTTGGGCTTTGAGTTTCACTTGTTTTTCTTTTTCTAGGAGCCTGAAATGAAGCATAAGATCATTTATTTGCACTTGATCTAGTTTTCTAATGTACTAATTTACCACTATAAATTTTCCTCTCAAGACCAGCTTTCATTGTATCCCATGGGTTTCAGTAAGTTGTATCTGCATTTTCCTTACATTTTAAATATTTAATTTATTCTTTAATTCTATTTTTTACACACAGGTTGTTTAGGAGGTTGTTATCTAATTTCCATGTGTTTGTGGTGTTTTCATAGTTTTTTGTCAATAATTTTCAGTTTTATTGCACTGTGGTCAGGTAGCATGCATGGAATAATTTCAGTTCCTTTGCATTTACTTTTTCTTAACTCAACAATGCTCCATGTGCTAGTAGATGTTATATTTTTGAAAATATTCCATGTGCAGCTGAAAAGAATATGTACTCTGTTGTTGGGTGACATACTCTGTAAAGGTCTACCAAATAAATTTCTTCATGAGTTTGTTTTTGCTCTTTTATTTCTTTGCTGGTCTTTTGCCTTGTTGATCTATCTCTTTGTGACAGTGTCGTGTTAAAGTTCCCCATTATCATTGTATTATTGCTCTTTTGATTTTTTAAATCTATGTTAAAATTTTTAATTGTTGTCTCTTCATCCTGTAATTTTCCTTAACAAGTACATAGTGACCTTCTTTATCTCTTTGAATGGTTTTTGGTTTGAAATTCATACTGTCAGCCACCAGGATAGCTATCCCTGCTTTTTTCTGATTTCCTGTGGCATAGAGGATTATTTTTCAGCCCTTGACTTTCAGTCTATGAATTTCCTTTTGAGTTAAGTGTGTTTCCTGTATGCAGCATATTGTTGAACTTTGTTGCTTAATTCATTCTGCTAGTGTGTTTCTTTGGTTGGTGAATTGAAGCCATTTACATTATTGGTGATAACTGATATGTATTAGCTTAACTTTGTCACGTTATTTTTATGCTATAGTTTTCATACTTTTTCCTCCTTTCTAATTACTTGCTGTGTTTGGTGGTTCTTCACTTTGTTTGTTCTAGAAGCTGTGATCACTTCTGTCTCTTTCTACAATATGTGTCAGTATTCTTTGCATGGTTGGGTGGATGGTCATGAATTTGCTTCATTATTCTTTGTAGTGGAAATATTTAATTTCATCACTGAATTTGATAGATAGTTTTGCAGGGTATATTAATCTGGGTTGGAAGTTATTCTCTTGCAGGAACTGAAATACTTCACTCCAAGTTCTTTTTGATTTGATGTTTATGTTGAGCAATCTGCCAGGATTCCAATCAGCTTTCTATTGTAGGTGATATCTTTCTTCTTTCAAGCATTTTTTAATATTCTATTCTTTTGCTGAATTTTTAAGATCTTATTATGTGTCTAGATGTAGATTTATTGTGATTATGGCTGTGTGGAGTTTGATTTGCCTCATTTTTCTGTATGCCAGGTTCTTTTCTCATATTTGGAAAATTTTCTGTTAGTACTTCTGTAACTAGTCATTTTATGTCATTTGTGCTGTCCTTCGCTGCTTCATTGACAGCTATTGTTCTTATGTTATTCTTTTTTTTGTATGCTTTTGTAGCTGCTGAAGTGTTAATTCCTGGTTCCTTGTTAACATTAATAGATCATTCATTTCATGTTCATTAGCTGCACCACCGTCTTTGAGGTCTGAAAGTTTATGTTTAGTTTCATTCAAGTGGTTTTGTCAGCTTTCAGTGGAGTTATTAATTTCCTGGATAGCTGTTTGACTCTGTTTCTTGAATTCTAATTCTTTCCTTTATTGTTCATTCAGTGTTTCCATCATTTTTATATTTTCTATTTTTTTATCTATGTCTTCTTTAGCTGTGCTGAGCAATTCTTTCACAATTGTTGTCCTTTTGTTTTGGACTTGAGAGTTTATTTCTGAACTTATTTCTTCTATAGCCTAATAGACTTTTTTCTTTACTTCAGTTGCTATCATTTCAGAGACTTCAGGTGTGATTTCCGAGTTCTTGTATGTCTTTGTCTCCTGGATTTGTTCTGGGTGAGCTAGAGGATTGAGATAGCTTTTGCTCCTGCATTTTGTCATTTTTGAAGCTCCCTTTAGTCACCCAGACAAAGGACTACAGTTCACCCAGAGTCCACCAAAGTTCTTAAATGGCTCCAGGAAAGGTTCATGCCTGCACATACTCAGCCCATATAGTGCGGCTCTCCTGTGTCCCACAGGCATATCAAACTGTTTCTAAGTTCCTAAAAGTTTGGACTGACACTAGCAGAAGCCCCAGTGCCTGTGCTGTGGGGGCTAAGCAAGGTCAGCACTTGGCAGAATTCTGCAGGCTGTGCAGACTGCACAAAAGTTCTTAAATGGAGCCAGGAAAGCTTTGTGCCTGCATGCACTGGGCCCACAGGTCACAGCTCTCCTACATCCCCAAGCCACTCAGAATCCACCTAATTCTTAAAAGTCTGGAGCAGCACCAACAGAAACTCCACTCCTGTGCACTGCCTGCTAAGGATGGTCAGAGCTTATCAGAGTCCCACAAGCTGCCCAGAGTCTCCAGTGCTAGGATTACAGTTGTGCACCACCAAACCCAGTTGTGTGGCCAGGACTGGGTGGGGCTCACTGGACATGCATTACAGGGATCGAACCCAGGTCCTTGCACTTGCCAGGAAGGTGCTTAGACTTCCAAGCTTTCTCCCCAGCCCTCAACTTAGCACTTCAATTATTTCCTTCCTTCTCTACTCTTCTTTCATGAGGAACTACAAAAGAGCACTGTAGGATAATATTTTGTTTTATTTCAAGACAATTTATTTCTAAGAACCATGGCAATGTTATGGAATTTGAATTTCCAGTAGAAAAAGTGAAATGTGGAGCTTTGAGTTTGGCTATTTGGCACTTTTCTAAAGTTTATATTTGTTTCATTTTATTTAATAATGTGAATATGCTGAGATAAGAAATACATTTTCACACAAGTTCCTGCATTAGTAATTTTTAAACTTAGAAATTTTAATGATCCTATGTCTCCTGAAACACTTGCCCACATAAAATTTCCTTGGAAAAAACCAAAGATAGGTCAATTTAAGTGTCCAAATTTGTTCTTTATCATTATCTTTTATGACTCCACTCCAACCTGCTGTTCAAATCTTCTTCAATTTTGTGGAGAAATGGACAGAACTTCTGATGTAAATATATGTCTTATATTCAAGAAAATTTCAGATGAATTTTTAAATATTTTCAATGACATAAAGAAATAACTTGAATGTCTCCTAAGCATTTCAAAGCTGGGTTAAGAATGTAAGATATGATGCATTTGAATATGGACTGCAAAACAGTGGTAATGTTCAAGAGATCTCTGAATGTTATATATTTAAGAATTCATTCAACTCAGAGTCAGTTATTATAAGACAAATAAAACTATAAAGATTAAGCAACAAAAAAATTAGGTAGATCAGCCTCATGTATCATTCAGTCTTGTAGAAATATAGGAACATATTTTCTCCTTAGGAAATAATTTAGAAAATTCTTAAATTTTTATGTAACACTCAATGGAAAATTTTATACTTTACATTTTATGTCTGCCTGCATCTCATTCTTTAAAAATAAAAATCAAATTATCTTTTTCAATATTATTGGTAATGCAATGCAAACAACTTCATATTTGAGCTTGAAGTACTCATTTCACAAATAGAGTATGTGGTAGGTAGTACACAGGATTTGTGGTGAAGCCTATTAAATGATTTCACATATTAGGAAATCAGTCTATGCATTCGTTTATGGGATGGATTATATCATAGAGGAAAAGAGACAAATGGTGTTTGGATTGACAGTAATATATTATAGGCAATTTGAAAGTCCCTCTTGATAATTGAGACACGTTCCTCATTGATTGAGGAAGTACATGGCTTACCGTTCAATGTTTTTTCAGCTTGATAAAACATAATAAGCATTGAATTAATACTTATTATAACTTACTTTTTTAATTTAAAGACAATCAAGAAGTAAAATAAAAAAGCTAAATTTCATTTGTAATCCTATTACTTACCCTCTCTGTGAATTTTTAATTTTCTGCATATTTGTTGTGGCTTGTACCTAGACATCCCCTTGACCCCTCATGCGGCCGCAGGTCAGGCTTTTGGGGTGTGGCTGGGTCTAGGGTGTGTGCTGCTGGGGTAAAGGTGTCATGCTGGCATTGGTTCATGGAGCTCTGCTAGGGCTAGGGATGCCCCACGCTGGTGCGAGTGCTGAGGGTAAGAGTGTGAGCAGGAAATAAGGGACCGGAAGACTGCAGCAGCTTCTTGCAGACTGCTTCTTTGCTCCTTCACTGCTTTGCTGCCTTCTGCCTACCATGACCTGGTTCTCCTCTGGAATGCCTCTCAGCCATGCTGTCGTGCCGTGGAGCCAACTGACTATGGGCTGAAACTTCTACAAACTATGAACCAAATCCTTTTTCTTTAACTTTTGGTGTCAAGTATTTGTCTCAGGAATGAGAAAAACCACTAAGGCAATATTCATTTGATTTTGTAAAGATCACTTATTATAAACTTTATGTCTTCTGTTTGGTATAATATTTATTATCAC
>NW_004524813.1:2425334-2439711 GCF_000260255.1 Octodon degus
ATAATGTGTTAATTTTCAGCCTTGATAATTAAGTAAAATTACTACCAAAATATCATGTGACTGTGCAGTATTAAAAACAAACATTATCAGTTATGAAAATAGTGATTTTTATGAATTGAAAGTGAGGAAAATATGTGGATTCTTCTGTGTTAGAAATAAATCAAAATGCATTTTGTTATTTTGAAGCATCATTAGAATAAAGGCAATTTTAGTAGCTAAAAAAGAGTAGCAGACTATTATGAAAAGGATTGATTTAAATTCCAGGCAATTTTGAACCATAAAATGTGCTACAGTTTTTACACCTTTCTTTCCTTCATCTTCTCATCCATATAAGCTCTGACCGTATTTCCATTATAGAGTCAGAAGTTTGACTCTCTTGACCTTACAAATTACTAATTACTATTAAATTGGCCTCAATCAATTTCAGTGTAATTGAAAGACCATGGTTCTCTGGGTAGGTGAACAGTTTACTGAATGCTTATTATGTTCTACCAAGCTGAAAAAATGTTGAGTCATAAGCCATGTACTTCCTGAATCAATATCAAGCAGGTCTCAATTATCAGCAGAGGGACTTTCAAACTGCATTTTTTCCACAGGGGTACTGCTACTTACGCCTAAGCTAGTAGACAGCTTGAGAATCAAGCACAGTCTAACCACAGCAGTGGTTTCAAGAACTGGTGACTTTTGCAAAACACATTTAAACATACACTGTAGTATAGAAAAATGTTTAGCATCAGACATAATCGTTAGTTAAAATTTTACAATGAAACAGTCCACTGGCATTGTTACAGCTTTACTAAAAGGTCAGCAAGTAGAGCTCTCAGGCATTAAGTGTTGGATTATATAGAATGAGGTAGAGGTTTTTATTACAATATTTATCAATTTCATGGTGAATTAGATTAAATGTATTTGATTTTAGTTTCTTCCATATATTCAGGAGAGATTTCATCCACTGTTGAGTTTCATATACCATTTATTTTTAATTTAATCAGAATTATAATATACTATAATGATTTTGAAATTCAATGGTACTTAGTAAAATTATTTTTAGCTTTTAGAAGTTTCATTGATATGCTATCTATCTACTGAAAGTACAAAATTGATTACTTGCTTTTAGTAAGTTCACATGATTCTTTGATCACTATAAAAATCTAATTTACATAAATACCCCACCAATAAGAAAAGGCACACTGAAAGGCAGGCCTTTTTGTCCTCACATTATTCCTTCAACCGGCTCCAACACACAACCCTATAAAACTAATACTTTTTGCCAGTTTAAATGTTCTTTTTCCTATATTTCATATAGCGGAAATGCACAGCAGATGCTCTTTTGTAATTGATTTGTTTCACTTAACATGAAGGTTTCAAGGCACACTCACCTTGTAGCCCCGTCAGAATTTCACTCTGTTTTGATGGATAATACTCCATCATGCACCTATATAATACATTAAACAATCAATTCAACAGTTGGTGAACTGTTGTGATGCTTGAAGATTTTGCTTTCAAAGGAAAATCACATAGTTCCACAGTAGTGGCAGGAGAGTTTCAAGACCCACTTTCATTCTTGATAGATAATCCAATGGAATGCAATGAGAAAATAAATAAGCATGAAGGTTATGCTTCACAACCATGAAGCAATAAAACAAAATAGAATATATCTGTGAATTTTTCATACACATTTTTTATAGGTATGTCTTTAAATTTACATTGTCTACTTAGCGACATGTTGATTTGCTGGTATTTCTAGGTTTGAGACTTTGGTCATTGACAGATTAATGGCTGAAGTAGCTACAATATGTAACACTCTCACCATCCATGTATAAAGTTTCCAATTTTCCCACACTTTTTCATATTTTACCATTTTTATCATAAGGTAGATACATAAGACAAAGATTTTATTTTTCTTGTGTTTTTGTACCGCTACTGTGTTACACTTTAATACAAGAAAATTCCTTGTTAATATAAACCATGACGTATTCATAATGAATATTTAACACCCCGTGTCATCTTTGTGCAGATTATTTTTATGAAACAGACTAGCAGAGTGGATTAAGAAACAAAATCCAGCAATACGCTGCATACAAGAAACATATTTAATGCAAAAGGAAATTCACAGACTAAAAGTCGAAGGATGGAAAAAAAATCCTCCATCCACAGGGAATCACAGAAAAGCAGGGGAATCTATCCTGGTTGCTGACAGTAGAACTTCAAACCAAAAATCATTCAGACAGATAAAGAAGGTCACTACATACTTGATAAGGAAAAACTGCAAGAGGAAAGATAACAATTAAAAATATATAAGTATCAATAAAGAAGCATGCACTACACACCTATGTAAGATATATAAGTAGTTACATTGATTTTACACACAAGTTCTACATTGTCAATGTAAACATATATACATTTTGATTGGAATATTGACTTCTTCTCCTACGTGTGTAAATATTTTATAAATAATGTGGTATTTATTTCCCACGGTTCAACAAAACTATGTATCTATTTTTTCAAACATAGATCAATGTATTATACAAGGCATGAGATCTCAGCTTTGTTGTGTATATTATAATGAATGAAAAAATGCATGTAAATTTTGGTAATGAGAAGAATTAATGTACTGTTAAAATTATATCATTTAAGAGTAAAAATATGCTCTGACAGGAAGATAGGACATGGATACTAAAGTGTAACTTCAATCCTTTTATATTAGTTTGATATTTTATTTAAATTCATATTTTGTTTCATTAAACATTTTTGTTGCAAAGTATCAGGAGTAAAAGCCCCTATTTGGGGATATTGTAATGAATTTATTTGATGAGTATAAGTTCTCACTAAAGGAAAATATAAATATTTAAAATAAAATACAGTGTATAAAAGTAATATTTCCCATGAAATACTTTAGCTGAATTTTCTATTCAGTCATATGTCCCTTATTTGTATCAAACAGGTGACTACATCCAGTAAAACAGCAAACCACCTTACTGTAACATGCATGCGTAGATATCAGTGGTTCTAAAGTATGTGTTCTATGTCTGGGCTTTGGGATGTTGTTCACTGGCAAGACACTAATCTAGCATGCGGAAAGCACTTGGTTTGGTCTCCAGTATCAGTTAAAAAAATCTAATATTCCTGTAAGTATGGACATAATAGCTTTACAGCATTTTAGTTTAAAATATGATTTTCTTTCATTGATGTAATTTTGCAAATAATAGTTACTTTTACATTTCCCAAGTATAGACACTTTATTCCTAGATATATTCTGAAGTTTATAAACTGGCTAAGAATTTTGCTAAGTAAATGTCTATGTTCACAAATGTTGTATGTATATAAGAAGAAATTTAGGCAGAAAGACCTACAGAGATAGCTGGTACTCAGAAGCTTCTCAGCCACAAAGCACCTGCCACCTCCCACAGCACGACAGGCGTAGACCTTGGAGATGAAACAAAGTGCACCACGCAGGTGCCTAGAGGCAGAAGGATCTGGTGGTTTGCTCCACTCTTCCTTCTTTTCTTCTCGCTGGGTGTGGCAGCCAGTTGTGCACTGTTTCTTCAACCAAAGTAAACATCATGAAGCCAGGGGCCCTACGTGAGGTCCAAGGCACACGCAGCTGAAGAAATCTGAATATGCGTGAGGTGCAGGTGTCACGGTGCTGAGGTACGCGAGTCTGCGTGCTTGTGCTACACAGGTTTGCTTCTTTAATACATTTATTGACACTATTTTAACTATTTTGGTGTTCACTCACTTTTATTTTGCAATGCCATTTGTTGTGACTGAGTTGATAAGTAGAAACATTCATATTTATTCAAAAACTAAAACTTGGATTTGCGTTGTTCAATAAAATTTTTGAGGAACACGTTGCCTGCATGGCTGGTCTGTGGTCTTTATTTTGTGGTTACTTCTTCAGGAGAAAATGGTGTCACAGGAAGGCTTTCTACTGTGATCAGCGAATGAGATGCAGGCCACGTGGTGTAGTCTTAATAAGGAAACTATAGAAATAAAAACAGTGCTTAGTACAGGGATGATAATGTTGTTTACAAAGAAAATATAAGAATACTTTAAACGTAGAAGTACATGTGGTAAAATTTTAAAAATTTTGCTTTATGAATCCATCATGCCCTTACTGGTTTTATGTGTTTATAAAGACTGAGTGAGGACAATTCTTTAATCTTCCACTTGTATGCTGTTTATTTCAGGTCTTTTATTTGCTTGCAGTATTTTCATTAATCTGCAAAGAGTAAAAGGAAAAAGATGACAGTGTCGTAGAAGACAATCATGACTGAGATTGGTGCTTTTCACCCCTTTTGTCAACACACCATACCATTCTGGTCCCAATAATGATCTTCTTGCTTTCTGACTTCAGGTAGGTGAATTTGATTAATTACATTGTGGGAGAAAAGATAAAATTGAGTTTGATTTAATGTGCTTTACATTGAAAATTAAGATATTTCTATTTGTTTTAATAAAGATTACAGTTGATTTTTATCACTACTGAGTTCTTCATCTTTCATTTTAGCAAAATAACAATTGTTCTCAGGAACCTAGTCAGGTAATGTGGTAGGGTATTGCCACAGCAAGTAATTGGAAATTTGACTGTGATGGTTACATCTGCAGAAACATTTTCATTAACTTTACTATAAAATTATTTTCCTTTTCATTCACAAATGTAAGAAAGACAGTTATTTGTTAAGTAAATAAAAGATAGATATAAAGCAAATATATCTCCTATCTGGTCAGTTATAGAAGTTAGGAAATTGTACAGTTTTGGATGTTGTCATCCAAGATCAAGAGGCTATCAGAAGTCGTGAGTAGTAAGGTTTCTCTCTCTATCTGATTGACGATCAACTTCCCACCATGACCTCATATGGCCTTCCTCTGTGTGTTCTTATATAAGTTTGCTACATCTTTGATGTCCCTTCCTTATTAAGAAAATACTAATCTTACCAGATATATGCCTTACCCTTAAGACCTAATCTACCATTAATCACCACCTTAATGACCTAATTTCAGAAATATATAAATTTTGGGAAAGAAAACTCAGTACATATTAGTTAGTAAAAAATATTTTTTAAAAGAAAGAAGACTTTGGCATGATATTCATTTAAAAAGAAAAAAACAAACATGGCAGAGAAAATAATGAGTGAGATCCTCACCAGTCACCATGAGAGGAAGGCATGAGACAAGCAGTCTGCTTGCAGTACACTCAGTGAAGCTGTTTCCAGAATGTCAGATGGGGCAGGGGACGGGGGTGTTGAAGAGGGGAAAGAAACAAGTAGCCAGTCATCATAAAAGTACCAATTTCTCAGATATCAATGAATGATCATTAATTTGCACAGTATTTAAGTTGTAGTCAGACAACATTTTAATTGTCAATAAAATTACTTTATAAATTATTCTCATTTAGGGGCTGAGGAGATAGCTCAGTGGACTAAAGCCCATGCTTAGGAAAGCTTAGGCAAGCACAGAGACCGTGGTTCAACCCCCGGGCAAAACATGCTGTGCCAGCCCTGGCCCCAGGGCGAGCTGAGCTGGCCAGAGTCCAGGCGTGGTGGTGCATGCCTCGAATCCCAGCTCTGGGGATGCCAAAAGCAGCAGGATCTCCATGAGTGTCCAAGCTGCTTCGTGGGGCCCTGGAGCAACCAAATGCATTAATAATAATAATGATAATAATTATTATTATTCTCATTCAAAAATGTTTTATTTGTATATACAGAAGTAACATGTGAACAAAAACTGGTGCCATATGAAAAAAATATTATTGATATAAAATTTTTCAAATGAAAACTTCAACTTGGAAATTTATTAATCCCTTAAATTTAATTATAAGCACTGTGTACCTGTAAAAGGCTCAAGTCAACAACTTCTGACATTGCCAGTCCTATGGATAATCCACTACTATTATGGACTACTGGACTATATTGGATTATTTTGCTGAATTCATGGACCTACAATATTTAAATGACAATGTAATACCCATCTCTGACAAAACTAAAAAAAAGAGATGCAAATGAAGGACCATTTTATATCTGTATATACAAAATAGTCAAGATAGGTATACAGTTACTTTCTCTTAATTCAATGAGAAGAAAGATTGGTACTAATAGTGTTTAGACAGAATATTATGTCTGCATCCTGTTGTATGAATAACCACTACAAAGACAACAATATTCAATGTATTAATTATTGAAACTGTCCTACTAATTGGTTTTGAAACTGTCTCACTGCTATTTGTTTCTCAATAAAATGAATAAAAAACCAGTTTATGCCATTTTTTGTCACTTCTCAGAGTGATTATTCGTATATTTTCCACCATCACAGACATCAAGGTTTTACTAACTCCCTTCTTGAGTCTAACTGTGTTAATTTGACTGTCAGAATAAGAAGAGGAGAACAATTTTGTAAATTTTACATGAGAGAAAGAAAGAACTTTCAGAGGTTACTCTAAGATGTCGCCCATTGTGGTTTAAATAAAGAGGAAGAATAAATTATACTCCTTTTTCTTGTCTTATTTTTCTACTCTTTTTAATCATTTTCTTTTTATATTCACTGAAAAGCGTAACAATTTTCCATGTGGTCCAAGTGGGTCTCACCTCTCTGTCCTGGTTTCTTTCCTCATGTTCTTGGCTTGCCGCATTTTCTTGGGAAACTGAGATACTTTTCACCATCAGATGACCTGTTGTGCTTGCTACTTTCAGTGGAAAAGCAGGCAGGACTTAGCCTTCAGCTGTACACGATCATACAAGTAACTCAATTTGAACACGCTCACCTTTTTCCCTGCAACACACATGAATACTTTTGCTGCCCTTTGTTTATTTTCTGATCCTATAACACAATCAATTTGTTGTGATTTAAGCTTTTGATACCAGCAGGTTGTCATGCCCCCCAAATTTGTGCTTACAGCAAAAATAAATGCAACTCAATTATTGTGAGCTTATTAAAAATATAGAAATGTGGCATTTCAAAAGTGAGCATTTCTTAAAGTGCACATATTGAGACAACCGGTTGGTATAGGAATGACGGTCACTAGACAGTGAGTCAGTCCTCTTAGGTAGAGTGAAAGCCCTCCCTGTGGGATTACAGTCACTGTTTCCTGTTGTACTCCAGCACCAGAAAGCATTTTCCTAGGGTGAAAGCTCCAAGCAGGGCAGGCTTTGTGTGATTCATTTATTGTGTGAGTATCGGCACTTCTGCTTTTACTTTCTTTGCTAACATGAAACTCAAGTGTTACCTAGAAAATCAGTGTGAGGAATTCTGAAACTCAATAATGGAAAGTGACAAAGGAAGGTACATAATCATATATAAGTAAAAAAAAAAATATATATATATATACATACACATAACTGTTTATGGTTTTTGACTAATAATGCTCATAAATGTGTGTAGCCTACAGTCACACAGCAGTGCTGAGAATCTAACAGGAACACTGGCTCGTCATCCCTTGAGCAGTTGCACAGACATATGAAAAAGGACACAATATTGGGAAATTTCTGAAGTTCAAGTCAGGAATTAAATATAGACTAATTTTGTCTGCGGTTGCCTGTCACCTGTCAGGGTCACTAACTTCAAAGACCCCAATAACCTGTCCTTGTCTACCATACCTAATGGATTTCACTAAGTATCTCAATTTATCCTGTAAAGTAATAGCTGATTATTTCTTAGTTTAATCTATGGCATGTATTAGGATTTATAAAACTGAAAAGACTATGTATCTGGAATGACAAAATTATAGTAGTAAATTTCACTATAATTGAAATAATAAATAGAACATTAGAAGGTAGGAATACCTGCTGCTGCAGATGCTTCATTAAGTGTTCACCAAAGACAACGCAAAAATAATTCTATACCCAGAACTGTTAATATAACCAAAACTACCGTGAATTAAACCATTCTGTCTTCCCTTATTTGTTTTGGTCAGTTTATTTTTATTAATTTATAATTCCTGAGGATATCCACAAGATGTCAGCTTTTTTATCATTCCCATCTTTACATTTGAAAACCAAAGCCAAAGAAACACTCCTGAAGAACAGAGGGGTTAAGCTGCAGGTCAATATCGCAAAATTTGGAAGTGACAAATTCAGTCACAAATCCATAGAGGCATGGTGTGGATTACTCAATCTAACACTTCCGTATCTTTTAAATACAGATTATAATAATATTTAGATGTTATAGTTTCAAATCTTCTGGTCTTAACAGCTATGATATATAATACATAGATACACATATAAAATATGTATTTATATATTATACATTTATACAATTTCAAAAGATAAAGTACATAAATTTTAAAAATTAAACTTCTGCTCATAAATGATATGAAAACATCCTTTGGCATTATCAATTATACTAATTGCATTTAAATATAAATTTGATTGGTTAATGATGAGTTTTCTGGCTGTCAACAAATCATTGAGTCATTATTGACATAGTGTTAAACAAAGAAACTCAATAAATCCTTGAACTGTTTGTTTTCTCTGCTTTCTTCTAGTTCAGCGTACAAGTGAATGTCGAGAGGGTTCCGTTGCCTCCTTTATCAATACCAAAGTAAAGTAGAATTCAAGGTAACTGAAACTTAAAAGACTGGTGGGTAATCAATTGTAGGCTGTTGGGAGGACAAGCAAAGTCATTCCAAATGAAGAAACTTACACTAGTAATTTTGAGTCAATTCGTGTTTTAATTTAATGCCAAAATGTTTATAAATAAGTATTAGAATCATTGAACTTCTCTGTTAATAAAGTAAACTTTTGTATTTATTATAAAAAAGAAGCTGATCAGAAGTTGCGTGGAATATTGTAATAGAGGTACCATGTATTAATAACTTTTTAAAATAGTTTGCTTTCTGCTATAGCTTTTAGTGATGTTATTTCTGAACTTTTGATATTTGGCCAAATAGATGAAAATTCAAAGAACAGTCATTTATGGCACTAGGCTAAGAAAATGAATTTAACTTCTAGTTAGACTTCCACACATATATAATTAAGAACATGTTTAATGTAAAGGACATTCTATGCAATGTTAACTGTTTTATAGCAGACAGTAGTCTATTTAATGTGAACTATGGTCTATATAATTTGAACTAGCATTAGTTGGCTAGAAATTAATACAACAGAATGCATGAGATAAAAAAATTTAAAACAGGAAAAAATAATTAATACTTAGGCTCCATTTTCAGAAATTTCAATGCATGATTGTTTTGTACATATATTTTGGGCTGGGGTAAGGCAGAACATCAGGATGGGGAGCCCCTGGAGAAGTGGCACTGCTCGACTCTTGGTGTCCAGAAAGCAGAGAGGAGCTGAGTGGGGCGGCAGCAGAGCCCACCGCCGCGCCCGCGGTCCCTTCATCAGGACCCGCCCCTACGTTTCCCACCACCATCGGCTGGGCGTCAGGTCTCTCCACACGAGCTCACGAGGAAGGAGATTCATGCCACAGCAGTACATTTACATGTACTTTTAATAAAGGACAGGATTTTTATCTAGAATAGTAATAATCTATATTCTACATGGTAACTATGTGGTATTTATGTATTCACTTCAGTCTGATAGTTTTTGCAACCTTTAATTTTCTTCAACAACCCTTGCTTAGGATTTAGCAAGAAGTGACGTTAGGTTAATGAAGACAGCACGACCTCAGCAGCACAGGTGGTCCCCACAGAATGTAACTGCAGTTCGCTTACTCTCACGGGAATTACTGGGGGCACATGCACCACACAGTAGTGGAGTGGTTTGTAGCCATATTTTACTAGTGATATTAGTTAACTGATCAAGCAGGAGTGCCCCTTTATCTGCTTTTTTTTCCTTTAAACAGTTTAAACTGAGCAGTACTTAATAAGTAGATTTCTAATAATAATCTCTACACTTACATTTTACATTACACATAACATACATGTTATATTATACATATAATATTACATTACATATGATTATAAAATACGTTCATTTTTAAAGCAAACTACAGAATGGTTAACAGAGTGCTTTATACTATGAACTCTCAGTGCCACCAGAAACACCCCATTATCTTTTCCATCTGCGCATGTGCTCATATGACCGTGACACTATAGAGTATACTGCTGCCAACTACATTCTAGACTTAACAACTTAAAATAATGTGAGGTCAAGCGATGCTAGTCCCCAGAGCGACACTTGCAGGGTAGGATGAGCCCAGGGCAGGAAGGAACCGTCGTTGTAAAACAGGGCAAGGACTTAGGAGACCGGCTTTAGGAACAACAAGCAAAATTGTACTGATCGTGATACTGTCTTGGCTGTTTTAAGAACCAGTAAAAATAATGCAAAGGATTACAATGAATCAGACAGGGTTAGCAGACCTCAGGGCTGGGAGAGGAGGCCACTGGAGACGACGGTGCTCTGCTGGGTCTTGGTGGACGTCTGGTGAGTAGAGCGAGATGCAGAGAAGCTAAGCAGTAAAGGAGCAAAACATGATTTCATCTTCACAAACTGTTATTCTAGATGCATGACAGCATTTTAGAAAAGAGGCAAGTTAAAATTTGATGCTGGGATCCCTTTATGAAACTTTAACATGGCTCTTTTACAAGAATGCTACAATACATGTAGAATACTCCTGAGGTTCTAGGCCAGGTTCTTGGAATGCTGCCCAGACACCTTTTTCGACACCCAAATGCAGACTTTTTTTTCTCTTAGGCCCACAGCGTCAACCTAAGACACTATAGTCTTTAGAGGATATTGGTTTTACCTTCTATCCTCTTTAACAGTCTTGACATTACAGTTTTTGTTGCTGCTTCAAATGAGAAGCAAATAACAATCGGACTAAGTAGAGAGAAAAAATATCTGAAATCTGAAGATTTCTGGTTACTCTCAAGACTGTGCACTTAACACATAAAAGAAAATCACATTTAGCCTGAGTCCATTCTTTCATTAGAGGGTAACAAAGATATAGATTGTGGGAGGCCATTAACCGGGATTCATTCTATTCCCCTGCTGAGTTAAGTTCATGGTCCTTCTCACCCCACCCATTTCCCATAAGTCTCCTGCTGTGCCCCGGAGGCGGGACTTCCTGTCATAGCCGGTTGCCTAGTTACTCGCGCCTTTTACCCGCTGACGTCATTTCCCTGCGCCTCCACTATGTACACCCAGCAACCCCCCCATAAACGAGCCTTGATCAGAATCCTGTCTTGTCTCCATTTCTCGCGTCTCCTGCCCTTTGTCCCTCCTCAATTCCCCGCTCCTCCCCCAGGTGACCTTCCTTGACTGACCCGCTGGGTCGGGACAATAGATCTTGTAGAATTAGCTTGTAAAATCTCTAAACAAGCAGCGATAACGGCCAGGGCAGCAATACAAGAAAACCTGGAGAAGGAGAATCGAACTGCCGTCACTTTCCCTCGTTAGAGCGCCAGTGTCTGTGTCCTCGTTGACCGTGTCGTTCACATTCAGCGTCCAAAAAGAGTTTTCTAGTCCTTGGAATTCATAATAAAATATCTAACACGTAATTAAATTCAACATGAACAACGTAACTACTGTCTACAACCTCACTGTTAGACAACACACCAACATTTCTTCTAGTTGTAAGCTACCCTCTACCGATCAACCTTTCCCAATTCCTCCCTCTTATGTTCAACATTTCTGAATCACTAATATACCTTTTCTAAGTATCACTTTATCATGTAACTTAATTGCGTAGCTATATGCCTTCTCTTGTATATTCTTCACCCATGTCATACTTTGAGAAAAACTATGTTCATACATTAACAAATTTTAAAAAGGACTCCCCAGTTTCTTTGAAAATAAACTTATTCACTTCAATTTTTTATGTTTTATATATGTATATATATGTATGTACATATGGAAATTTATATAAATTTGAGAAGAATTTTTTCTTTTTATGTTCTGGCTTTTCTTTCATACATACTGATATGTCAAATTGTATTGCTGGCATATGAGATCTCTGCAAATTTGGAAGTGCATGCTTCTGAGTCTCAGTAATTCGGGTTGAGCTTAATTCGGTTGTCCTTCTGTGCTCTCAAGAGTCACTGTCAGCTGGCGGCATGACTGACACAGAGCCTCTCAGACTGGACAGCTCTGGTGCACTTCATGTATTCTCATAATCCTGTAGCCAGAGTTCATTCGATAGTGATCCCAGAGAATTATGGTAGAAAACAAACTCAAATGAGCTCTCTTGATCTCTCTCGGGTACTGTTTGATAATGTCCAAACAAATCACATGACTGGATAGCATCTTGTCCAGTCAACATTCACCTAGTTTATCCTACCTGGTTGATCCAGAGAAGTGAAAGCTCATACTGGGTCCATAAGTTTTTTGCGCTTATCCTTTAATTTCTGTTACATGCATACATCCTCTCATGTAGAAAAATGTTCTACTCAGACATTGAACCAGTATCATTTAATATCATGATATCAATTATACTTCATTTTAGCCTATCATTAAAAACCACTGCTTTTTAAAAAAATATTTCTTACTTATGTCATAGTTTTTACTCTAATGTATTAAAGCTGTCCGACTCATGCAGTCAGATCTTCGGAGTGGTAATTAATCTGAGATGAGCTTTTGGAGGTTCCTGCTACTGCATTCTCTTGGGTGAACTCACATACATTTTTTGGTAAACTTGTCAAAGTTCTTTCCATGTCTTCAACTCTTAGTAATGTTGTTTCCACAGTATGTTTTTTACCTTTCTTCTTTTTATTTTTTCCATGCTTATATTTTTCTCATTTCATCTTTTTTTCATTGTCTTTTTATGGGTATTTATTTATATATTTTATTGTTTAGTTTTAGCTTTTTGGTGGAACCAGGGATTGAACTCAGGCCCTTGCACTTGTCAGGGAAGCACTTATTCTACTGAGCCAACTCCCCAGCCTCTTTATGGGTATTTATTTGTGGTGCATGATTGCTAAATTCATTTTGGGGAACTTCTGAATTTGTGAACAGCATCCTTTCTTTTACATCCCATCCCTGCCCCTGGTCTCCAGTCAGCCACAGAACCTTCTTGCATCTCCACAATATCTCCCACCCTGTTTTTATCCATCTTCTATTGACCTCTTTAAATTATTTATATTGTGGGTTTGCAATATAAATAAAACCATATGGTTTTTAATCTTCTGTGTCCAATTTATTTCATGTATGGTCTACATTTATTTCATGTATGGTCCACGTTTTGCTACAAATGACTCACTTTTATTGCTTTTAATGATCTCACCATTAATCCATTACATGTAGGTGCAGTTCTTCACCCATTCTTCTATGGATGGGCATGCAGTGGACTCTCAGTATTTACTGTTATGTGCTGTGTTGCTTAGAAAAAGCTCCTTTCAATCCTGGTAATACTCATTCTGATTTGTATTTTGATTGTTGTATCATATCCTGGTAAGACAATAAAGAATTATATTTATATATTATATATATACTTATAAGATGATTATATTATTGTAAGACAATAAATTAGATTATTTAAGGTCCACTTCAAGGTAGATATTTTAAGAATACCCCCAAATATACACACGTGTCCTGAGTGACAAATCACCTTAGAGAAAAATTTTACTTAAGGTTCTACCTGCAGATGTAGAAGACATTGAAAGTGAGAGATAAATCAGACAAAATACCTATTGATAACATAATCTTTCTAAGGTCATTGAAATTGATTATTATGCATACAGTTTGAGCTTAAAGAGTTAAAAGAAATTTGTGATATCCAGTAGAAGAAATTATTTCCCTAGGAAGAGACACAAGATTTTCTTGTGTGGGCTGGCCAGATACCAGGGGATTAAAGTGCCTGCTTAGCAGATACAGCCTGCTGTGTCAGCACTGCACCCAGGACATGCAGAGAGGGTGGTGAGACTGGGAGTGTTGGCATGCCCCTGTAATCCCAGCACTTAGAAGGCTGGAAAACAGGAAGAATCGCTACAAGTCTGATCTGTGTAATGAGACCCTGCACTAAATACATTAAAAATAATGATAATAGAAAATATTTTCTTCTTTGCTATAGCTTTTGTCATTATATTTTCATGCTACACATGAACTTTGTGAAAACGCTATATATAACATATGCTTATCAGTTGAGGTAACTTTTTCATAGTAGATAAAATATATAAAATTCCTTAATATATTTTATAGAACAACAGTAAATTGTGAATATACATAGAATTTGTTTCTTCAATATTGTAAAAATATCCAATCCAGAAATGGGCATCCGACATGAACACACACTTCTCAGAGGAAGAAATTAAACAAGCGAATAAATATATGAAAAAATGCTCCACATCACTAGCCATCCACGAAATGCAAATTAAAACAACATTGAGATATCATCTCACCCCAGAAAGGATGGCTATCATAAAGAAATCACTCAACAACAAATGTTGGAGAGGCTGTGGGAAAAAAGGAACCCTTCTCCACTGCTG
>NW_004524813.1:2441561-2442720 GCF_000260255.1 Octodon degus
CACATGTATAATATTCAAATAATGGAACTTAACAAAAAATTGTTCATTTTGTATCTGTGTATTCAAAGTTATTAGGATAGGTATATAGTTACATTCTCTTAATGAATAGAGCGATTTGTTCTAATGGTGTTTGTAAATAGGATCTCAAGTCCATATCTTGTACAGCAATTAACCACTGGGAAGAATATATGCAATGTGTGAATTATTGAAACTGTCCTACCAATTTATTTGAAACTGTCTCATTGCTATTTGTTTATCAATAAAATTATGGGAAAGAAAGTAGAAAAAAAATTGTAAAAATAATCATTTATAGGATGGTCTCTCCTCAGTAAACCATATAGTTTACTTGATTTGTTTTATTTGAAGAGAAAAATTACTGGCTGTTTTGATATTAAATAGTAAAAGTTTATGGATTTATATTTAAATTAGATCAGAAATAAAGTATAATTTCATTGCAAATCTGGAAATTATGTTATAATTTTATTTTTCTTTCCAAGACCTGTGTTTGTTTGTTTGTGTGTTTTTGAGATAAGGAGTTGCTGTGCAGTTCAGGCCAGCCTTGAGCTCGCTCTTGTTGCTCCAGCTGGTGCTGAGCTCCCAGCTGTGCTCCTGCCTCAGCCTCCTGAGTGCTGGGATTGCAGGCATGAGCCACTGCTCTCGGCTTCTCCAAGATTTTTAGCTGTGTCTGTCTGAAACAAAAAATTGTATGTAATGCACTTATTTCTACATCTTGATAGTTTGACCTTATGGAGGTGGTATGCAAGCATATTAATTACTTTCTAAAAACAACTACTGCTAAATTTTAAATGACAATTATTAGAGAATATGCTGCATATATAATAATTTTTGAGATATAAGCTCAATTTATTTGTATATTTCCAACAACAAAAATTAATAACATCTTGGCAAAATGTTTTCTATAAATGATTTTCATGAAACCTGGCATGTGGTGCACACCTGTAACCCCAGCCCTGGGGAGGCTGAGACAGGAGGATCACTACAGGTCTGAGCTGTGCAGGAGACGCTGTACCAAATACATAAATGTAAAAATTAAAAAGATTTTCATGTATCTTGAGGGTTGATATATTACTATTTCAATTTGGTTTTTGCTAGGACATGTGGTACCTGTCTATTTATATAGCTTTATGGTGTCTTTTTT
>NW_004524813.1:2442820-2443448 GCF_000260255.1 Octodon degus
ACACACACACACACACACACACACACACGAACGACTAGTCTGACAGGAAAACCATCAGGTATGATGGCCGTCACTTAGAATTAGATGCTTGCTAATGCTTTCTCAACAGGCAGACACTTACTCTCTATAAACTGAAGGCTTAATAACTTGAATGCGGTTATATTGAAACGGGGTCACAATAGGAAGTTTCCCAGGGTCATAATAGAAAGCTGCATCTGATCACTCTGTGAATGCATGTGAGAGAGTGAAGAAAGAAAGGAATGCTGGGAGATGAAGCGAAGGTGTAGCAAAAATGTGACAGACATTTATATATGTACATATATATGTATATGTATATATATGACTTAAGTGATTTGCTTTCTTTTGATAATGTATTATAAATTATTTAAAATATATACTGTTATATATTAGCAAAAGCACAAAATTTTTATTTACAAAATTAAAAAATACTAGAAAACACAATTAATATTATACATTTGTCTATAGTTTTCACACAAGAGATTATAAAAAGGAATAAAACACTGCAATTAGAGAAAAATCCTTACATTTTGTTTTAAAGGAAGACACATTCACAGTCTGATATACAGTTTTGTTAAATTTTTGTCTAATTGATTGTCTAAGTAGAAAA
>NW_004524813.1:2444543-2446100 GCF_000260255.1 Octodon degus
TTTTTTTTTTTCCAGAACTGGGGATTGAACTCTGGCCCTTGCACTTGCCAGGCAAGCATTTATTCTACTGAGCTATCGCCCCGGCTCCTCTAAATATGAATTTTTGAGGGAACATAATGATTACGGTAGAATATTAAATTCTTATAGTTTAGAAACTGAGACTTCCTTTGTATATGTCCTACTAAACATGCTGCTATTTAGGTTTTGTGAGAATTTGTACTTTACTAGGGGTTTGTATTCTGAATAAATAAAAACCTCTTCTGCTTCAGTTATTTAGACACACTAAAGGAAATAAGACTAACTTAGAAAAGACCAATGCCTACAGCAAAGCAAATGAAAACTTGAGGTTCAATTTTGTAGGGTTTATTGTTTTATTTTGCTTCATTTTTCTGTGTGACATGGTTATCTAAGTGAAAATTCAGGACCTTGAGAATAGTATGCACTTGGAATTTTAAAAGTAGAGCAGTGGATTAAACAGAACATGCACACTGGTGGAAGACTTGAAAACAATTTAATTAGCTAACCTTGGGTCTTATACAGACCTCCCTGTGCACTCCATTGGATACTCAGGTGGACTATGTTGGAAAACTGAACTTCAGTCTTATCTTAAAAGTATATGTAAGGTTGGCCAAATAATTAAACATTACCTCTTCATTTCAGTATGCCCTAATTTTTATCTTCTCCTTTTCACTTTTTATAACAATACATAATATAACTACCATTGCTAATTTTCTATTCTTGTTTTGAAATAATGTATCATATGTATTGTATGTAGCTTTGTTTCTGTCTTTGTTTTTGTTTTTACTCTTGAAAACACACACACACACACACACACACACACACAAAATAAGGCTGGCCAGATAGCTCAACGGATTAAAGTGCCTGCTCAGGCAGAGTACAGCAGCTGGCGTTCGATCCCCAGCATGCTGTGTTGGCCCCATCCCCGGGGCACACTGAGATGGAGACTGAGACTGGGTGTGATGGCACACGCCTGTAAACCCAGCGCTTGGGAGGCTGAAAACAGGAGGATCACTATGAGTCCAATCTGTGTAGTGAGACCATGTAGACCCTGTACTAAATACATAAAAATAAAATGCAAAAAAATGAAATTAAAAAATAGGATGACACAGCAAAATAGATGCAGATAATGATTTAGATTAACAGGCAGATATATAGATAACAATAGATTTGGATAGGGTGAGATATAAAAGTGGCTAATGTACCACATGTTAGGAGCTGTCACTTTCCAATTAGGGATTAAAAGAGTTCAAAATTAACAAGAGAGAATAAAAAATAATGTGGCATCAAAAATAAATAAAATAGGCTACCCTGGGAGGGCGGGACCAGTCCCAGCCAAGGCGCAGTGTGGGCCGGACCCTCTCCCACCCCCTCGGGGCGCCCCACCATTCCGCAGTACCTCCCCCACCCAGCCCACCCAATAGGAATTTCTGCTGAGTTCCAGGAACCCCGAGACCCAGTCCTAGGCCAGGTCCGGTGAGTGTGTGGAGAGCTTCCTGCTACCCTGTGCGGGGGGGACCAGTCCCAGCCCAGGCGCAG
>NW_004524813.1:2450580-2455903 GCF_000260255.1 Octodon degus
ATTTGTTCTAATGGTGTTTGTAAATAGGATCTCAAGTCCGCATCTTGTACAGCAATTAACCACTAAGAAGAATATATGCAGTGTATTATTTATTGAAACTGTATTTCCAATTTGATTTAAAACTGTCTCATTGCTATCTGTTTATCAATAAAACTTTGAAAATAAATAAATAAAATAATACCAAAAGATGAAGAATGTCTGTTTCTCTTTATGATTAAGGTAGAAATTCTGTTTCTAATCTCAGGACTTGAGAGAAGATTAATTTATATCTGTTGCATATTTTGTTAGAAGAATCACACATGAAAAAAAGTTATAGGATGAAAAGTGAATTCCCAAGAGATTGGACCAGACTCTTTAGGATGGTGGGAATGATTAAAATGTCTTTGTTAAGATAAATTATAAATAACATAGTTGTTATATCCTGTGGTAACAGGGCTGTTCTGAGATTCATATTTATTTTAGCAGATTGTTCTCATTTATGTATTCTCACTTCCCCTCATTCTCTTTTAGATTTACAATGTTTCGCCTGAAATTTTTTACATCATCTTTGGGTACATATGATATTTTTAAAATATGAGTAGTTTTTCTTTTCCTTCCATCATAATTTTCAAATTTGGAGAAACACTTTTTCTAGGTATTTTTACTGAGTCAAACTGTATGTTCAAATGAAGAAAATAAAGATATATCCAAAAATATAAAGATGTGGAAACTTTATGTAACACAAGCATTCCATTTTTTTTTCTAATTTTTGTATTTGGTACAGGGTCTCACCACACAGATCAGACTCCAGTGATTCTCCTGCTTTCAGCCTCCCCAATGCTGGGATTACAGGTGTGGGCCACCATGCCCGGACTCAGTCACTGCCTCCGTGCACCCAGGGGCAGTGCTGGCGTGGCATGTGGTGCCAGGAATTGAACCTTGGTCCCTGCACTCTGTAAGCAGGTGCTTTGAACACAAGCATTCTTCATGTATTCATGAGCATATAACCTAGATGATTAAGGATATAAAACAGGATTAACATGTAATTTTTCCAGAAAATAAACACTCCAGGTAGAGAACTGCCAACGTAGGTTGCATGAAAGTGAAAGCGCAGCGCACTGTGCTGCTCAACCCGTGGTTGCCAGGAGAAAGGAAATTTTGCTGTCAGCTGTGGTGAAGATACACATCCTCATATCGCACAGGAACTTGTTTCGGGCAGTGTCAACTCACCTGCTTTTGGAGCCTGCCTCACAGGATGGAGAACCCATGGCACACGTGCCACAGTGGGCTGCTGGTACCATTAAAAGCTCTAAAAGGTTCCTCCTCACTGGACACACTTGCGGGTGTCTCCGAGTTGCTTCTGGAGGTGTCGCCTTGGGTCCTGGGACTGACAGCACCTCCCCTCCCCTCTGGCTCAGCTTTCCCCGGCCATATCCTTCCACTGTGCTGAATAACTGAAATTGTGTTCCCAGTTAAACTTCTCTTGGATTAAATTGTAGGAGCTGTATATTGTCTTCTGGTGCTGAAAAGCTGACCGACTCACATTCAGTTATTGAAGAGGTATGAAGTTTGAAGGAACATGAGTAGAAAATGAGGAAAAACCACTTCGTATAATTGAAGGAATGTGAGGACCCACTGTAATTTAAGAGGTATGCCAGTGTTTGTGTCTCAGTGAAACAGAGAGGGAATGAGAAAAAAAACTGGATAAATCCAAAGGAAACATGCATTAAGAGGGCTGTGAAGATAGCTCCGTGGCCTAAGCACCTGCCTGGCAAGTGCAAGGACCCAGGCTCAACTTCTGGTGTCACAGCAGTGCTGGCCCCACCTTGGACCCACAGAGCCAGCCACTGAACCTGGGCATGGTGGCTCACACCTGTGATTCCAGTGCCAGGGAGGCTGAAACAGGAGGATCAGTCACTAGGAGTCCAAGCTGCGTAGTGAGCCCTGAAATAAATACACAAATATTAAAACTGCATTAATGAAAATAAGAATAATCTGTGTGCAATAAGTGCACAGTGGAAGCTTGCGCTGAACTTAAATGCAACCTTTTAAGCATAAACAAATGAAACCTATAGAAGAAAACTTGTAGAATATGTTGTAGACAGAGAACATAAAATATTTACTGAAGGAAGTACATAAATATTCCTCAAGAAAAAAAAAACCTGTAATTCTTTTACTAGTCACTGTGATGACTGAGTGCTTGTGTCCACTTGAGGAGTTTAAGAGAATTTAACTAAATGAGCTAACCACCCATCCTTGTGTGGCTATCACATGGTATAAAGGTGTTGTGATTTGTGCCTAGCTGTCCCCACAAAGCCTCATACAGTCATAGAGTCCACTTCTACAGGTCATGATTAATTCAAGATCCAGCACTGGGGTTATAGGAGAGACAGTGTCTGCCCCTTGAGCTGCAGCCACTCCTGCCTTCTGGCTCTGGCTTTTTGCTGCTTTCCACCACCATGAACGGCCGCCCTCTGCCATGGGCCACTCTGCTTGAGAGCCAGCCAAGTATGGACTGAAACCTCCGCTAACCGTGAGCTAAATAAACCTTTCCTTTCTTAATTTTGGGTGTCAGGTGTTTTGTTTCAAAAACAAGAGAAAAGTAACCAAGACAAACGGGAAATGAGGAAGGACAGACTTGCTTCTGTTTCTACAGAGGTGCACCTTCAGTCTCCCGTTTCACCTTGGACATCAGTGCCTGGCTTGCTTTGCAGACGCTCTGGCTTCCTGACATGGGCTCGCGTGGGTTTACTGCAGTGAGGCCCAGACCTGAAAGTTAGATTGAGTTAAAAATGTGACAAACAGAATTTCAAAAATTAGATATAGATATAGATACGTGTGTTTGTTGTTTGTTTTCTTGGTTCCCATATTTGTGTTATTATGACCACCATAAAAGACAACATAAAATACTGTTCTGAACATCAAGTGCAAAATGGAACAAAAAATAAAACAAAAGTACAACAGATAGAGTTTAACCCTCTAGTTCTGCACAATCAGATAAAAAGCTTCTTTTAAATTACAAGCAGTTGGTTACAAGTGTTGCTTTGCTGGGGAGGGGAAGGACAAACTGGGTTCACAGAGGCTGTGAGCTCTGGACCTAGACATGCCCAGCTGGGCTTCTCCAGCTGCCTGCATGTCTTCATGCCTGGGCCAGTTGCAGGGGTTGACACCCACCGCCAACTACAGTCCTGTGTGGCTGGTGCTAAGTAGGAGGGTCATGACTAGGGCACACCATGGCCTCGGCATAGGCTACGTGTGTTGCTAGCACTGCAAATTTGTTAGTCTCAAGATATTGCCAGTCTCGACAAATCAAAACATCCAGTGGTCGGAACCAGAGTGACAGCGGGCAGACACGGGCGCTCCACACACTTTCCAAGGCTTCAGGGCATGGCCCCTTTGCCTCCTGCGGAGAGGAAATGTGAGTGAGAAAGCCCATTCCCAGTGTAAGCTCCTGCAGCCCCTGGGCCATGGAGCAAGGGCGGCAACTGGAAGCAGAGCCTCAACACAAAGAAGCCTCAAACGTTTGGCTTGGTGTCATCACCGCTGATTATACAGGGAAATCTCTTTTATTTCATTTTATTATTTTTAATGCATTTAGCACAGGGCCTACGGGGACTTACTTCACAGATTAGACTCTGATCCTCATATTTTCAACCTCCCAAGTGCTGGGATTATAGGCGTGTGCCATCATGCCTGGTCTCAATTACCTTCTCGGCGTGTCCCGCGGGTGAGGCCGGCACTGCAGGCAGGTCCCTGTGCTTGCCTCAGTAGGCGCTTGGCTCCACTGAGCTGTCTGCTCAGCCCTTGGGACATTTTAAAGTTCTAGTTCAATAACTCAAAACAGTGTTTAAATTACTCCAGACTCTCATATCACTCAATTGGTCACTATTCTTTGAAAATATTTTAAATTAATTTTTAAAATAGAAATATTAGGTTAAAAATTAAAATTAACTAAAGGATAAACATTTTAAAGGGCTTTTCAAATACAAGTGTAGATGACCTCCACATAGGGCAGCTACAGATATGCTGTGTTGCCCACCTGGAGAGATACAAAGGAATATTCCCCCGGGCACAGAGCTCAGCAAAAGAGCAAAAAATAGAGTGCTTCTGTCCATTACAACTGACTTTAAAAGAAAGGTTTTTACATTTTTTCCATAAGGTGATTAAAAGGCTGTTTCCATCCTAAAGATAGAAAAAAACAGTTTACCTTTAAAAAAATCATATTTCCTAAAATTTACAATAATGGGGATATTTTAAAAGATTACTTAAAATTCTTTTCATTCCTTAAAAGACTGATTGCTTGTTTTACAGCCCTAAATTAAAATTGGTATAAAAAAGGTTTGATATTTTACAAACAAATATAAAGCTTTAGAGTACAGCCTAAAAGCCGTGGGGTTATTGGGCCAGAGATGGATCAGCACACTAAGTGCCTGCTTAGGCAAGCGTGGGGACTGGGCTTTGACTCCCAACACCACATGCCAACGCTGAGACCAGGCGTGGTGGCTCACTCCTATAATCCTAGTGCTGGGGACACTGAAAATGGGAGGACCACAAGCTCAACCTGCAGAGTGACACCCTATACCAAATATATTTTTATTAAAAAAGCCTTGGGGTTTAAATAATCACTTGATTTTGACATCCCATTTAAATAGTAAAAAGTCTAGTGCTGGCCTCAAAAGGGACGCAAGCCATGATAACTTCTTCCTCTTTGGGCCAGCTTATACAACAAAAATAGTGCCCCAAACTGTTCAGATCAACCTTTCATGATTTTTAAGCTTCTTTTTTTGGTAATATTAATTGGCTCCATCTAGATTTTGGACTAATTTCTCTGGCGTTGCTAACTGTCATTATCCTTTAGATAAGATAAATTAATTTGTTTTTTTCACACATAGGTCATGTTAGGTTAAGAGCGTATGTATGGCTGCCTTCTCCAAAATATAAGAAGCAAGTGTTTCTCACCATATAGTCAAAATTCATGTACAAATACAGAAGAGGAGATCAGTCCCTCCAGCTTCACTTGTCATATATGGTATTAAATTTTTAAAATTTTACAAAAGATGGAATTGCAACAGCAGAAAGACATTTCCATCAGGTAAGAGAAGAAAAAGGCTAGGAAGGGTCCTTTTGAAAGCTCTCCATACTAGACAATGGAAGGACCCAGTCAACTACCAGCCTGGGGCAGAGGAGAGTCTTGTGTCAGAGAATGCTATATGACCAATTTTGGAACTGAAGCTTGTTGTCAGGCTATACAATAAGGCTAGATCTAACAAAAAAAAGTTAACAGCGATGAGGCTAGATCCAAACTGGGGCCTATTGAAAAACTAACAAAGTGAAAGTCTAAGGT
>NW_004524813.1:2456650-2457977 GCF_000260255.1 Octodon degus
AAACTAAATTAAGAAACAAAGGTTTTCACATTATTTTGAACAATAATTCATTATTGCTAATTTCCTGATGTATTAAGTATATTCATCATTCTAGATGTACAGACCTTCCAAAGTGTTAAGCAAGGTTGCTTATTTTGGTAAGAGTTTCATATTTAGATATCTGTCTTTAACAAAATCTTGTGATGTATAGTGTATTAAAGAATGACAAGTTAGATATTTTTTCTTATATATTAGATAAATGTGATCGGTTAAAAGAGTTATGTTATATTAAAATAAAAATTTAAGTATGTTCAAAAATGTCTGTCATGCTATGATATTATGTATGGTTTTGATTCACCCAGAAAAATTTTACACATTTTTCTGTGTAAAAATATGTAAGTGTTGTCTTTTAACATTAGGTAGAGATTTAAATGTTAAAATATCCATTGTTGTTAAAAAATAACAGTTCCATTTTATGTCAAAGATGTCGGATATTCAGATAGGTGATAATGTTAAGTGTACTGTCTCCATTACAAGATAAGGTCATTAAGTTTCTCTTTTAGATGTTTAACAACTAAACTTTGGAGAACAAAATTTAGAGAGATAGATGGGATGAAAGGATAGCCAATAATTTGAGCCAAGACCTTTAAGGTCAATGAGGACTCAGGACAAAATAAATACATAAATAAATAACCATCTCCTGTGACATCTTAAAATCCAATTGATTCCCTAATTTTCTGATTAAGGAGATTATGAGACTACAGAGGAGTGATAGACAATATATCATGTGCCTAAAGAGAGTCACCTAAAAAAATACTCTTAAGCTTTTACAAAAAGCAAAATGGCTATGACTCATCCAGGTGGATGACACAGACAAAAGTTCTAAGAGGTGTATACATGGTTCCAAGGTAAATCCTGAGGAGATTTAATTGACCTTGTTCTACAGCAAAAGTTATTTCTTTTTCTAGTTACACAGGTCATACCTTAAATTGGCCTTAACCATCCAACAAAAAGTGTAACTACAGATGTAAAAAACATGATATAATAATAGGCTAAGCTATAAAAGGCTCAAATCACTAACAACTTCTAACAGTTGTCAGCTATACTGATAACTCACTACTGTCATGGACTACTGGACTATATAAGGTCAAACTGCTGAGTACAAATACCAGAAATCTTTAGACTGCCATCAAAAATAAAAAGGTTCTCTAAAGACTTCTACAAAAACAGCTTCTACAAGTACAATAGACCACCCATCGTCCACCAGCAAAACAAAAAGAGAGATGTTGGGAGCTACTGAAGCTGAAACTGATCTTATGTGGAAGGGAACAATGAGGCCTCATTGCCT
>NW_004524813.1:2458457-2463809 GCF_000260255.1 Octodon degus
TGTATATGTTTTAGACTTAGCGTTTTGTAAATACTAAGAGAGTCACCTTTGTCTTGGTGTGACAATATTATTTCTGAAAACACCAAAGAGGAGGAAAGATATATAAAAGTTTAAATACAAAATGACCTTCAGTCTATTTTTATGTTACACGTAAAGTAGAAATATGTTTTTTAATCTTTAGACTCATTCTCTATATATCTCGTTGCATGTATGAAAAATAGAAAGGCTGAAAAGTATTTTACTAGCTATTAAAATTTTAAGATGTTTTGCTGTGAACTAAAGTATCCACACACTCCAAAAATTTAGAATGCAGACCTAACTCCAAATGTGATGATATTCAGCCACAAATCCATTCTATTATTGTGAAAAATATATGAGACCAACAACTTGAGGCAAGAAATATTCATTTTTGCGCGTGATTTCACAGGTGTCAATCCATTGGCAGTGGGCTCCGTTTCAGCTACGTCTAGGACAATGGGAGACATCAGGACAGAGGGGCAGGGAGGTGCGGTGTGGCTCACTTCCGGGGGCGTGGAAGGGAGAGAGAGAGAGAGTGGGACAGAAGGTGGCCATCCCTGTGCCATAGAAAGAGCCCGAGCAAGCAACGTCTTTGGCTGTCACCACGATTCTGAAACTCCTAAGCTTCCAAACCAAGAAAAAGAAGTCTCTTTTCTACACACCAGGTCTGTAGTCTGTTGTGACAGCCCAAGCTAACATGGCGGATATGCATTAATATCATTTGTATTAGTTGCTACGTTGTCTTCTGAAGACAAACTTCTCATTTTCTTAAATAACATTAGAAGAAAAAGCACAATGTGTGGTTGATGATCAAGTTAGTTTTAGCTGAAATTCACTGTGATTATGAGGAAATTTATGGCTCCAATCACACTCTCAGTTCTAATGTATCAGATAAATAGGTTGTCAATGCATTGTCTTTATGAAACTGTATTTGATACCATAATATGAATGAAATTTTGAAAATAATTTCAATAACGTAATTAAAAATTGTTAGCTATGCTCTACATGCACGAAGGCCAATAAATGAATAGTAAGGTACAAACTGAGTCTTCACAGTACCTTCATATGATACTACTATTACTTTTGTATTATGACGTAGGATGGCTACCTTACCTGATCCTCCACCTAGATTTAGCTATTACTATACGCTGATGAGGCAGTATCATACATATTTGATTATTCTCTTAGAATTTATTTCTAAATATTCAATATTCACATCAAAGAGAAATGATCTAATAGTCTTTACAAACCTCAAATCCAGAAAAAAATTATATATAACTTTAATAAGAACATTATTCTTTTATTAGTTCTAACTTAACTTATGAAAATTAAATGTTTTTTCAATAAATATGGTATTGGTTAGGAAATAGCATGCTGTTGACTAGATGTTATAAATCTCTAAATTGATTTAAAATGTGTTAACAAGATATATTTTTAAAAGTAGAATGAATAATTCAAATGTTAAGAATTTAAAGTTATTGACTTATAATTTTATGTTTAAACATTTAAATAGCTCCTACAGTTTAGCAGCCATCCTGTGATGTTGATGTTTTTGAAATCTAGTTTTAAAATAATCAGTAGTTGAATATATGTAGTGTTATTCATCTTAAACTTTTAAGTTAATTTTCTTTTTCATTTAAACACTTGTAGACATTTCATTATTTCCTGATGCATTCAGTTTCACTTTATGTAAACCAGGCTTATCAAATGAAATATACTGAAAAAGAAGGGAGAAGATTCATGCAAGTATATATATAGGTTAGCTGAGATGATTGTATTACTAATTCCATGAGGTCCTTGAAAATACCAGTTAATGTTTAAAATTTTCACTTTGATTAACTCCATCTGTAATCTGAGCAAGTACATTGAAGACAACAATGTGCAATACAAAACCCACAGGTGAAGAACTCTCGTCTTGTTCTAAATGTGTATTTTTTTAACATCTTATCAATTATGATTATACTGTCTTTGACATAAGTTAGAAAACAGAAAAATAAAAAGGGCAGGAAAAATTAAGTCTCATTGAAAGCAAGCATTAATATTCAATCATTTGTCCAATCTTGCATACCTATATACCTATATCTGTTAATCTGAGCAACAGACTATTTTTTTAATTTATTTATTTATTTATTTATTTATTTATTTATTTATTTATTTATTTATTTTTTTATTTAGTGGAATCAAGGATTGAACTCAAGCCCTTGCGCTTACCAGGGAAGCACTTATTACACTGAGCCATCTCCCGGCCCCTGACAACAGATTTGACAATGAAAATAAGTCATATAACAACCATTGTTAATTTGCTATTCTTGTTTTGAAAATCTGTACCGTATGTATTGTATGTTACTGTGTTTCAGTCTTTGCTTTTGCTATTTGTTTTTAACTCTTTAAAAGTAAATTAAATTTAAAAAACAAATGAAATATACTATCTAGAAAGAATGAAGAGAAAAAAGTTCATTTCCTAATAGAAGGGCAAAATGAACTTTTAGGCAGAACTTCAACGTTAGCTAATATTTGATACTGACATCTATAGAATTGAGATATTTTGAAAAGTTCACTATGTATTAATGTGATTTTTCACTTCCCAATTCTAAACATCTATGGAGCTTAGAAATAACATCATCCTAATAAGTAAAATCTGAGAGAAAAAAGAAAAAAAACTCAAACTGGAAATAGCAGCTTTTTAAATAGTCTTATAAGATCTGTAGACCTGCCATGACAGGAAAACTGCTAGCTTCAAACCTGAATGGAGAAAGCCAGAGCAGATACCAGCACCAGAAGAGTGCAGGGAGTGGGTGGAGGCTGCGCCGCTGGAGCCTCGAGCCCAGTGAGAGGCTCGCGAGCACGAGTCCTGGCGAGGGCAGCTTTGGTCAGTTTTATCTACCGTAACTCAAGTAAGTTTTCACAATAAATTTCAATAAAAATCTCCTGGTACTTACGGAAGGTGCAGGAACCTCTTTAAATATGTCACGACACTGCTTCTCCCCTGGGACTGCTCTCAGTGAAGCCTGCAGGATCACAGCCCTGTTAGAGCTTCATCGGTGTGGGTGAAGGCAACCCAACTGCAGTCACTTGAGACTTTTCACTTGGAAGAAACTGAATATCTAGGTTGGCCAGATTCTGCTCATTCTGCCTTACGTGCAGCAGAAGAAAGTAGTGAGAAACCATTGTGAAGTTGACATTCCAGATACCTAAATGTACTGAAAGATTGAAATATGGAGGCAGATTTATTTATAGAACATCTCCAATATCTCCACAGTTTAAGATTAGATTATGGAAGCTCTATTTATAGTAGTTTTTTCCAAGTACATCATAGCTCACGATCAGGTAAAACATTGCAAAGCATATGGGAAGACACAGTGAAGACTAAAACAAATCTGACATGTTAACGTTTGTGTGCTACAAATGATTTGTATGTTGAAAGCTAAGCCCCGGGGTGAGAGCACTAGTGTTTGTGATCCTTGGGTGTGAGTAGGTTCCCAAAGTAGAAACCTCCTACAGTACTTTAATCTAGAGGTATTCTCAAAGATGCTTGAGAGAGAGCTCAACCCTTCCTTCCACCAGGTAGAGAGACATAGTGAAGTCAAACTAGATTTTAAATCTAATAAATTCCTTTATTGTAGAAATACCAGTTTTAGAACTACTAGAAAGGTTGTTCTTAATCATAGTTTATGGTATTTTCTTACAACATAACCAACATATAAAGACAGCTGAGTCAGGATGGGGAGCTAGTTTGGCAGTCTAAGTGCCTTCCTGGCAGAGGCAAGGACCCGGGTTCAATTCCCTGTACCACATGCCATGCCAGCAATGGAAATTGGGGGTAATCCCAGTGCTGGAGAGACTGAGACAGGAAGATTACTACTAGCTCATGCTGCACAGCAAAGCCCTGTACCACACAAATAATTGAAAATAATTTTTAAATTAAAAAGACAACTAAATAACAAATGAATATGGCAAGGATATTAGAATAACCAAAAAGAAAATTTAAAGTAATTATGAAAGCACTATGGATTCTTATGAACAAAGCAGATAAGAAGGACACCAAATAGACTACGTAGGCAGAGAAATGCTGGAAAACAAGTAGAAAAACTGTAACAGAAATAAAGAATGGGATTGGATATGGTGCTGGATGCTGTAATCCAGGAACTCTGTGAGGGTAAGGCAGTAGGATCACATGTCTGAGGCCAGCATGAGAAACTCTGATACTTTGTTTCCAAAAGAGGAAACAAAGATCTGAGAATATAGCTCAGTGTGAAAGTCCCAGGTTCAATCTCTGCTTAAGAAAGAAAGAAAGAGATTTCTGCCACGTTCTGGGAACCCCCAGATCTAGTCCGAGCCCAGTCTGGGTGAGTGTGTGAGAGAGCTTCCGGCTACCCAGTGCCAGTGGGACCTGCGCACCCAGCCCAGGCCCAGAGTGGGTGGACCCTCTTCCACCTCCTTGGGACACCCCACACCATTTCGCAGCGTGTTCCCTACCCTGCCCCAAGTAGGAATTTCTGCTGCGTTCCAGGAACACCCAGATCCAGTCCTAGCTCAGGCCCTGTGAGTGTGTGGAAGAACTTCCGGCTACCTTGTACCTGGGGAACCTACTGGTCCCAGCCCAGGCACAGCACAGGTAAGGCCCTCATCCACCCCGTTGGGTCGCCCCCACCACTCCGTACCACCCCCCCACTCCATCCACCAAGTAGGAATTTCTGCCGCATTCTGGGGACCCCCAGATCCAGAACTAGCTCAGGCCCAGTGAGTGTGTGGGAGAGCTGCCTCTACACCTTACTCCACCTTGTCCCCTCCAGACTCACCTCAGGCCTGGCATACAGCCCTGAGGTGAAACCCTGCAGCTGCAGTCCCTGCAGAGAGTGTAGAGGACAGAACCACCCAGCCAAATCAGGAGCAGAACATCTTGCCAGAGGGGCACAAGAGGTTCACACCAAAGGGCAGAAGAAGAAAGGAACTAAGCACAGCAGCCAGACCCAAGCCAGGCACAACTGGATAAATCCAAACTTTGTAGATCAGCACCTTAACTTCAGTAGGTGCTAAGGTTGTGACTGCACCAAAGTTCTACATCAAAGGTCAGAAAACAGTGCTACACAACATGAGAAAGAGAAGGAGCAAAATGCAATCTCAGAACCCAAGCCCACCCATAACAAGTGCAAAGGACACTAACGCAGAACAAATTGGGAATCAAATAGCTGAAATCAATGAATCAATAGCCTCAGAAATAAAGAAACAGCTGCAGAAAGGTATAGAGGAACTCAGTTTGAAAATGAAAAAAAGAAATCCCTGAATTAATAACATCTGCAGTAAAGAATCAAATGCAGAAACATATGGAGGAAA
>NW_004524813.1:2465631-2466410 GCF_000260255.1 Octodon degus
ACAGCTGAATACACATTTTTCTCAGCTGCACATGGGTCATTTTCTAAAATAGACCACAAACTGATCCATAGGTCATGTTTAAATATATGTAAGAAAACAGAAACTATCCCGTGCACATTATCTGACCATAGTGCAATGAAACTGGAAATAAATGACAAAAGAAACCAGAAAAAAAACCTTAAATACTTTGAAATTAAATGACACCCTACTCAGCAACCAATTGATCACACGTGAAATTAAACAAGAAATTCAACAATATCTACAATTCAATGAAAAGTCAAGCACAAATTTTCGGAATTTATGAGATATGATGAAAGCACTTCTCAGAGGGAAATTCATAGCTCTGAACTCACACATTAGGAAAACAGAATGGTAACAAATAAATACCCTAATGCTGCACCTTCAACTTCTAGAAAAGGAAGTGCAAACCAAACCCAGAGCCCAAAATTGGAAAGAAATCATAAAGATCAGAGCAGAATTTAATTCATTTGAAACGAAGAAAACAATTCACAGAATCAAAAAATCAAAAAGCTGGTTCTTTGAAAGATTAAATAAAATCAATAAGCCCCTAGCCAAACTCATCAAAAAGTGGAAAGAAAAAAAATAAATACAAGAAATAAGGAATGAAAAGGGTGTAACTTCCACAACCCAGTGGAAACTCAGAAGATTATCAGTAGCTACTTTGAGAATCTTTACTCTCACAGAATAGAATATACAGATGAAATGGACAGATTCCTAGAAGGATACAAATTGCCACAACTGAATAGACAAGATATAAC
>NW_004524813.1:2467996-2469103 GCF_000260255.1 Octodon degus
CTCCTGGAATAGAAAGTAGGAGGAACTCTTGAAGACATAGGGGTAGGCAAAGAGTTCATGAACAAAAATCAAATCACACGGGAAACACTTGAAAGAATTAACAACTGGGACCTGCTCTTACTGAGAAGTTTTTTCAAGTCAAAAGAAATTACCAACAAAGTGAAAAGACAACCCACAAATTTGGAAAAAATCATGACAAATAAGTATTCAGACAAAGGTCTGCTCTCTGGAATTTATAAAGAAGTAAAAAACACTGGGGCCCTAAAATTTAAAGACCCAATCCAGAAATGGGCATTTGAGATGAACACTCACTTTTCAGAGAATGTAATTAAAGAAGTGAATACATATATGAGAAAATGCTCCACATCACTAGCTGTCCATGAAATGCAAATTAAAACAATATTGAGATATCATCTCACCCCAGAAAGAATGGCTATCATAAATCACCCAGCAACAAAAGTTGGAGAGGCTGTGGGGTAAAAAGGAACCCTTCTCCACTGCTGGTAGGAATGTATACTGGTGCAACCATTATGGAAATCATTGTGGAGACTCCTTTGAAAAGTTGGACTGGAAATCCCCTTTATACCAGCTATTCCTCTACTGGGAATTTTCCCAGAGGATCTGAAAACATCATATCACAGGGATATATGTGTGCCTATCTTTATAGCAGCACAATTTGTGATGGCCAAATCTTGGAAACAACAAAGATGCCCATCACCTGAGGAATGGTTGAAAAAGATGTGGTATTTTTACACAATGGAGTATTACTCAGCTATAAAGAATGACAAACTCGAAGCCTTTATGTTGAAATGGAAGCCACTTGAAGATACACTCTTAAGTGAAGTAAACCGGACACACACGTGTAAATATCATAGTTTCCCCAGTATAAGACCTCAAAAGAGGTAATACAAATAAAAAGGTATAATACAAGTGAAAGGAAAGCAGGGACTCGAGAACTAACTAATTAAGAGAGTAAAGGAGAAGAGCTAGGAAACATGACAGTGACAAGCCAAACAGTTATATGTAGAAGATGGGCAAGGCAATGATTCTGAGAATCTCCACAAGATTTTTGAATCTAACAGTTAATTGGAAAGATTCTCACTCTAA
>NW_004524813.1:2470228-2485653 GCF_000260255.1 Octodon degus
TTTGTATCTGTGTATTCAAAGTGGTTAGGATAGATATATAGTTACATTCTCTTAATGAATAGAGGGATTTGTCCTCATAGTGTTTGTAAGTAGGATATGAAGTCCACATCTTGTACAGCAATTAACCACTAGGGAGAATGTATGCAATGTGTTAATAATTGAAACTGTCCTACCAATTTGGTTTGAAACTGTCTCATTGCTATTTGCTTCTCAATAAAATTATGGAAAAAAATAAAACAAAGATAACACAAAAGGGAACAGCAAGAAAAATTAGAGGAAAAAGGAGAGAAAAGACAAAAAAGGAGTGACAGTAAATATAGTCACATATTTAGAAAAATTAGAATCAAACTCCTCAATTTGCATTGTGAATATGTTGTCATAATTACAATAGAAATATTAATATTACCCTAATTCAGATTTCTTCGCTCTAAAAATGTACCATGTTTATGCATTATATTATCACTTAGGAACTCATTGGATGGTATATTATCTATTCTGCACTAGTTTTGCATTTTCTTTTGACTCTCAAATTATTCTTTCATACCTTTATCTATTAATCTGACCAACATGTTTGATAAGAAAAATACATAATACTACCTTTGTTAATTTTTTATTCTTGTTCTGAAATTCTGTACAATATGTATTGTTGTTCATAACTCTATTTCTGTCTTTGTTGTTGCTATTTGTTCTTGATTTAGTTTTTGTCTTCTACCCTTTAAAATAAAATAAAATTTTTAAACCACAAAAAGAAAAAGTAAGAGAGTAAGACTTTCACTGTAGTTTAAATTTCACATTCACATCATCAAAATACATGTTGAAATTTAATTGGAATTATTATTGTAATAGTATTAAGAGTTACAATGATGAGAAGAATTAGAAAATGTTCATTCTGCCTCTGTGGGTAAAATAAATGCTATGAAAATTGGGAGAGCTATCCAATGCCTTTCACCATAAGACAGCATAGCCAGGAGAGCCTAAGCAGGCCTCATCACCCTGACGTGGGATTTCCCAGCCCTTAGAACAGAGGGAGAGTAAATTTCTGTACATGAAAATATTCTTAGCCTGAGGAACTCTATCATAGAACTACAAAACTGGAAGATCTTTTCAGTAGACTGATTCAGAATCTGAATGTGCGTGCCATGCCAGCCCTGCCCCGGGGATCGCTGAGATGGTGACTGAAACTGGGCATGGTGGCCCTCACCTGTAATCCCAGGCAGGTCACTGCATGTCCGATCTAGTAGTGAGACCCTACACATGCTGTAGACCCTTCCTTAAAATACAGAAAAAAAATCTGAATGTGGCTGAGGAAAGGATCTCATGAATGTGAGGAAACATCCTAATAGAAATGAAAAAGAGAGTTGAGGAGATGGCTCAGTAGAATAAGTGCTTGCCTAAAGTACAAGGGCCTGAGTTCAATCCCCAGTTCTGACAAAAAAAAAATAAAAAAATAAAAGAGAGAGAGAGAGAAAAAAAATAGAATGTCCAAGAGACACTATACAGGTAGAGTTAGATGTTCAGTTTTCTTCCATGGGGAAAAAAAAACTAATATAAATAGAACTTTCATAATCTAATCATGCTGGCATGGCATGTGGCACGGAATTGAACCAGGGCCCTTGTATCTGCCAGGCAGGCACTTAGACTGCCAAGCTAGCTCCTCATCCTGACTTAGCTCTCTTTATGTATTGGTTATGCTGTAGGAAAATATCATAAACTACAATTAAGAACAACCTTTCTAGTAGTTGTAAAACTGGTATTTCTACCATAAAGTTATTCATTAGGTTTAAAATCTAGTTTGAGGTACTGACTTCACTATGTCTTTCCACCTGGTGGAAGGGAGAGTTGAGCTCTCTCTCAATCTCCCTAAAGATTCTACTTTAGGAAAGATAAAAAACAACAGTTAAATCCAAATTAAATAGAAAGTAAGAAATAAATAAAATTTGAATTTTAAGTTTAAAGAGGTGATATTGCTACAAGTTTCATGGACATGAAAAATATAAGTAATTTTAAAATCTTTGCTTTACTCAGGTAAATTTGATATCAGAGCTGAAAAAGACCAATTATTTGAAATATTTCTTAAAACTCATGAAAGAAGAAAATAACACTGTAAAAAAGTCTTATACTTACTATAGCTGTGGAATTAATGATTACTAACCTTTCAGAAAAGAAAATACCAAGAATAGATCAATGATGATCTTTGACAAACATTTTCAGAAGAATTTTTATTATCTGTCTAAAATTTATTACAGAATACAGAAGCAGGGAGAATACTACCTAACTTATTCTATGGGACCTACATTATTCTAATACAATAGACAAAGCCCCCAAAATTACCATAAAATAAAATCATGTCCTATTAACAAAAACCCCAGAGTATTTTTAAATGACTAAGTCAAGCCTAACATGATATAAAAATAGTTACTTATCATAAAGTAGTAGAATGTATCCCAGTTAGTACAAACCTTCAGATAATCAGGCTAAGAATTCACAATTGCATAATCACATCAGTGGATGCAAAAGGCATAGTTCACAAAATAGTTCATTTACTATAAAAATGTTCAGTAAATCAGAAATGGGATAGAATTTCTTCAACTTAGAGAATACCTACTAAAAACTACAGTTAGCAAAATACTTAATGGCCAAAATCTTTTTTTTTTTTTTTTGGCTGGCTCAGCCCCCCCTGAGGGCAGGGCTGGCGCTGCATGTGGTGCCCAGGATTGAATCACGGTCCCCTGTGCCTGCCTAAGTTAGCCTAAGTAGGTGCTTTAGACCACTGAGCTATCTTTCCGGCCCCAATGGTCAAAATCTTCGAGGCTTTGTATTTCTTAAAGTCAGGAATGAGTCAAATATATCCTATCACCAATACTTTCCCTTATTTCTTTGTAATTATTTTTTGTGTTTTATTTATTTATGTTTTTGCATCTGAGAATCAGAGGGCCTTCACATGGAATTACCAGTATCACTCCTTTCATTTTTATTTTGAAACAAGACCTTGGCAAGTAGCCAGGATGAGCTCAAGTTTGAATTCGCCTGCCTCAGCCTCCCAGAGTGTTGTGACTGAAAGAGTTGCCTCACTGAGCAGGCTTTCTACGTGATGACCGGTGCCTACGTAGTGCAATAAAAGAGAAGAAAACTGAACAAAAGGTGTAAAGTCAGGATAGCATAAAAGGAAACTATCAGTGTTCTTCAATGATATGGCCATCCATATGGAAATACAAAGAATCAACAGCAACAAAGCTCCAGGAACAAATCAGTCATACTGCGGTTGAAGGATACTGGGGCAACTTGTGCAAATCAGTCACATTGTGCATGACAGCAGCGAAAAAGTAAATATGAGAAACGAAATGTTCATAAATGACAAAACTTTGGAACAAACAAAATGCCCTGCAGTAGGTGGATTAATGAACCCTGTAATAGTAGTCAGAGTTCTCCAGAAAGACATCAGTAAGAGAGATTTACTGTTCAGATGGTTTCAAGCTCTTGTAAAGGCTAAAAGTCATAAACAGGTTCAAGGGCAGCTGGAGCCTCACAAATGTCACTAATGTGGTTCAGACCAAGTCGAGACCTCAGTAACAAGAAGCTGATGGTGCAGTTATCTTCAGATCATGTGAGAAGGCTGAAAATCTGGAGAAGGAGATGTCAGGTAACTGCTGTGACCTCAAGGCCAGAGACCTTGAATATCGAGGCACAAGGACAGAAGGGGGAGAGTCCCAAATCTGAGAGAGAAATGAAGGAAGACTGGGTGGGGAAGGGAGGGAGGGAAGGATATACGTAGAGTCAGAGTCAGAGGCAGGGAGAGAGAGAAAGAGACAGACAGACAGACAGACAGACAGACAGACAGACAGACAGACAGAGAGACAGAATGAGAATACTCTACCAGATGTTGGCTCCGTGACTCATATTGAACGCAGCAGGTCCTCACTGAGTCTATGACATAAAACATCCCTGCAAACACCAGCAGGAGCGTGGCTGGCAGTGATGCTTTACAAATTCTTTAGATATCTTGTCATGGTGAAACAAAATTAACCATCAGAATCTGATAAACCCAGGACTGACCAGCCAGCTCAGCAGAGTAAGCACCTGCTTAGTCAACTGCAGGGACCGGGGCTCCACTCCTGGCACCACGTGCTGCACTGGCCCTACCCCTAGGCGTGCTGAGCCAGCCACTGAATCCTGGTACGGTGACACAGGCCTGTAGCCCAGCACTTGAGAGGCTGAAAACAGAAGGATTGCTATGAGTCTGAGCTGCATAGTGAGACCCTGTGCCAAATACACACACATACACACACACAAACACCACACACACACACACACACACACACACACACACACACACACACACAAAGATAAACCCAGACAAGGCAACTTCACTGCTAAAAGAAATGATCAAAACAAAGAAATAGAAAACATTAAGTTATTAATATTAACTTAAACAACAATGGACACAATAAAAGTTTCAGTATTTGTCATAGCTTGATGTGGTGCAAGAAGTATTAAACATTCAGAGCACAGAGGACTTTCTAGGAAGTTCAAATGCTTGGACAGCTCTCATGTCTGCTACAGTTTGTGTCTAGGTGACCCCCAAAGCCTCATGCAGCCGTGGGGCAGCTCCTCGAGTCTGCGACTGATTCTTGCGGGTGTGGATGCCGCACCTGCCCTGGGGCAGGACATTTGCACTACTATGTGAGGAGAACTGAGAGGCCAGCTATCAGCTCCAGATGCTGCCGCTCCCTCTCACTCTGCTCGTTGCTGCCACCATGAAAGGCTGCTCTCCGTCATGTGCTGCTGTAGTGTGGAGCCACCAGAATATGGACTGAAACCTCCAGCAACTGTGAGTTCAAGAAACCTTTCCTTCCTTCATTTTGGGTGTTGAGTATTTGTCTCAGCAAGGAGAGAAGAGTAACTGAGACAATGTTTATTTATGAATGTTGTTATGTATCTATCCAAACCCACAGCAGGTACAACACTGTATACATTCTAATATGAACTGTGAACTTGAGGAGGCAATAATGATGCTGGCATGCGCTCATCAATTATATATATATACAGGGATAATAGAGAAGATTATCAATGTGTTGAAGATAATGCACATGTGTTGTATGCTTTCCTTGACATCTTGATGTGTACCTAAAATTGTTATTAAAAAGTGTTTCAAATTCATGTTTTTAAAACTTTGTAAACTTACCTAAGTAAGATTTATTCACAATTTCTATAGCTTGTGAAAAATGCTACAGATTTTTTTTGTCTAAATCTTTTCTATGATGAGGAAATGCCTAGTTCAATACATCTCCTTGGTGACAAAAATTTAAATGATTATGAATTATTTTAAAAGCACTATAATTTCAAATACATGAAAATTATTAGGATATTTAAATGTTATTTATTTTTGTTCTTTAATAGACCTACTTCAGTGCTTTTGTCTCTTTCCCTCTCACTTCTCTTTTAGAATTTATGTTTGCTTATACTTTCATAACACATAAACTTCCAGATACTGTAGAATAATCCAAACTGCGTAAATCATTCAAGGTATGACAACATGCTGTGTGTAGCTGTGTTCGCCAATGAAACTTTCATGTGTTTCACATAGTAGGTGCTCAATAGCAATTGATTAAATGTGGAAATTTTGAGATCCATAATTTATGTGCAAATCTATTTCATGCTTCTCACTTGAAGTGAACAAATTAGAGTATATTTCAAAGAAGGCAGGTCAATTCCTTTTGTTCATTTGTAATCTACTTGAGGCTAATAGACTCAATAAGTCATTCTCTGGGAGTGAGCTACTCATTTGAGAAGATATCTTAACTCTTTCAGTACACAATCGAACCACTTTTGTTTAGAAGATTGAATTACTGCCAAAGTCAACTAGATACTGGTGATCATAAAATTTCTTTAGTAAGGTCAAAGCTTAGAGCTCACCCCTGAATATAATGTGCATCAATAGAGAAAATAAAGTTGACAAAATTATACTAATAGCCCAAATTTGTTACAGAGAATAATCTGTCAATTATAAAAGAACTACTATATCAAACAACTATTTCTGTACATTTCTTTTATGAGCACATATGTTTAAAATATATTAAATTCCCTTGTATAATTTCCAGGAAAACATGGAGTTAATTTAGAGTCCAAAAAGACAGAGATCTATAATTTGATAGTTAATTCTCCATGTGATAGCAATAATATTTATTCCAAATAAAATTTGAAAAATACAATTGTCTATGGTATTCTTTCTCATTTATCTATTTTTCTCTTTCTGTATGTTTACACAAACAAATGATTATGGAAAACAGATGAGGTTGACCATTTTAAATTGTAATCATAAAGCAGGGTGAGAAAATCTGTTTTCATCCTGCCCCTAGTTATGAGTATAAACTGCACAAGGTAGGGAAACAGTGAGGCTTGATTTTCTTACACATAAAATTAATGGGTTTCGTAGAGATGTGCCCCTTGGTTCCATCTATCTCAGCATTTCTCTACTTTTTCCTCATTTACATTTTTCCTTTCAATTATTTTTTCCCTTTCATTCATTTGGTATAGGGTCTCACTACACAGCTCGGACTCAGTGATCCTCCTGTTTTCAGCCTCCTTATTGCTGGAATTACAAGTGTGCACCACTGCGCTCAGACTCTGTAGCTGGCTCAGCATGCCCCAGGGGCAGAGCCAGTGTGGCAAGTGGGACCGGGAGTTGAACCCTGGTCCCTGCGCCTGGCAAAGCAGGCTCATAGTCCGCTGCGCTATCTTGCCGGCCTTAGCATAGCATATGTGAAACATGCTTAGGTTGTATTAGCATCAGTTGAGTAAATCCATAGTTATACATACACAGACCCTAAAGTTTAGTACAGTCTTGAACATTTCAGTTGATTTAGTGAACCATACAAAAATTGAAGAACAGAGTGGTTCTATGAGATACTTTCTACTATCATAAACTGAAAACTCAAATCAATGAAAAAATCGTATATTCAATCAGCACAAGTCTGGGACCATCTATGTCTTCCATGGTAGATTATCTGTTCAAATTTGTTCTATTTTTTTATTAAGTTGCTTTCTTAGCCTTGAGTAAAAAATACTAACATTCTTTTAATCAAACAATTTTTTCATTTTCATAGAGTTATTCAGTTCACCTAAGTTATCTTATGTCCCATTTACATGTGTAAAATTCAGCTGGAGGGCAGCAAACTCATTCCTTTAAGGACTAACATGTTTATTTTCATCCAATAAAAACAGAACTGGGAAATCACAACACAGACTTACATCTGTAGAAACTAAACTATTTTCCAGATCTTGCTCTATAGAGATAGTTTATCAATTTTCATGAAATTTCTCCTCCCTATAAGTAAAATTCTCCATTTATTTCACACATTTTGATAACACACTATTAGTAAAAATTTTTAAAATAATGTATGACTAGGGGCCAGGGCGAGATAGCTTAGTAGAATAAGTGCTTGCGTGGCAAGTGCAAGGGCCTGAGTTCAATCCCTGGTTCTGCCCAAAATCAATCAATAAATAAAATCATATATGACTAGATTAGTCATTTTCTTATCTGGTAATCTTTTCACTATGTAGTTAGTTTCATTTTCATATTTTGTAATTATTCATAGGAATGAATGTACTCCTACCAATGTATTTTAATTTTTAATTTATTTCTGGCTTCTTTTAACTGAACAAAATTTTGTTGTTTCATATTTTTCTTTTCTACCATTTTTTCTGAAAATAAGTAATTTTTATCCTTTTATTTTACTTCCTTGAGATATTAAATGTGACCTAAAATTAGCAGTTACAAATTTAGTTATATATTAACTGACCTCACACTATAAAGGCTTTGTGATACTTTCAATTTTGTATTACCGCTTTCACATGCCATTGTCACCCACTTGTTCAGGCATGAAGAATATAATGAGATTATTAAGAAAGTGTATTTGCAAAACATCAGCTGTTCTTTTTTTCACTGCAAAGCCTAATGACAAATTTCCTCGTGAACATCACCATGTATTTCAGGCTGACATCCAAATAAACATGTATTAGTTTTTTGACCTTTAAAACATCATAAATGTCCCTGTATTGTATTCAGGGCAGCAGAGTTATGGTGGTGACACAACAACCAGTAGGCAGATTTAGTACTCACACACCCTTCATCCTTGCACGCACGGTCCTCACATTGAACCGTGAATCACGTGCACACGGTCCTTCCCACTACCTCTGAAAGAGCCCCTCCTCTGACCACATGGGGCTTTAGGGGACGTGAAGACACAAGCCATAAGAATAGGATTTATTAATTTTTAATGTACAGAAATTACTTTCAAACAGAATTGATCATAAGTTTTATTAAAATGTACCATTGTATTGAATGTTTGATTATACATACAAATATATAAAGTAATAGTAAAATCTGAAAAAAGAAAAATGTATGTAAAGACAAAATTATCTGCCAAGTTGTAAGGACACAGATCTATCTAAAATTTAATCTAAAGCAAACATATTTTCTTCATCAGAATTTCTAAGTGTATTTAATAAGGCATTACGAAATTGTAAGTTAAAATTATGTGGGCCCCAAAATAAACATTTTATATTCTGCTTAAATCATCACTTAACTGTAGTTATTGATTTTCAATGTCAAACCATGTTATGAATTATAAGAAGTAATGTTTAAATTAAGAAACACACACAAATACATACTTAAAGCTCTATTACATGCCTTTGAGGAATAGGAGCAAAGGAAATGCTTAAAACCGCAAATCAAAGGACTGTGTGGTCAGTTTCTTTTGAGTTTACGAGTTTTTATTATCTCAGAATATTTCTGCTGAGAACTAGAAATGTAAAAATCAAAAGTTCCATATAAGGAAGATGAAAGAAAAATGATTAATTGTTGAACAAAAGAGTATACATACATTTAAGCAAGCTGTCACTAAAATTTCTAATACACCCATTTCATGTAGAAATCTAGTAATTCTTCTTTTATAAATCATATATCTATGCATCATGTTACTTTTATGATAAAACTATAAAGTAGAAAAAATTTATTCAAAAAGATCAGTGAAAAATACTAAGTAAAATTACTTAGTAAAAATTAACTGTTATCACTGAAATTGGAACAATTTAAGAAAATAATTCATATAATTATTGGACATATATTTTAAATCAAAAAACATAAATGATTTTCAGGTAAAGTATAAATCACCAAAATTCACCCTCCAAACAGCTGAAGCTTTACTAAGTGTATACAAAAACAAGAGACTACGAAGATAATGAAAGGTACATTCTGAACAAAAGACAACAGTACTATATCGACTGAAAAGTGTAATAAAGGTTGATTTACGAAGTTTTTTCAAATTAGGTCTATCGAAGCATATTAAAATGAATATTTTCATCAAAAATGTATTAATTTGCATTAAAAAATCCCAAACCACACTCTGCAGTCCCATATATATGTTTATATTCAGTGGTCACATTCCTCAAAATGTATGTTTCCCATTGACCATGACATATGTTCTTTCTTTCATTTTTTTGTTTTTTAAATAGCATACAAATTAGAATTAAAACAGAAAAAATTACAAGTGATACAGAATTTCACTTAATAATGTAATCTGAATTTCACTGTATTTGCTGTAGTACATAGTATTGTCCTCCAAACAGTTGTTCATATTACCAGAAACATGAATGTAAAATTGGAAAAGCAGAGAAATGAAGAAGAGAAAAAGTACAAACAATTGAAAAAAGGGGACAAAACAAATTATTTGCTGCTCCTTTCCATAAACCAGCAGAAAGGCACAGTACAGTTGTCCAGACCAACTTACATGCCTAGATAAATCTCTTCCCCTAACTCCCTCTCCTGTCCTTCTCCTCAGCCCAGTAACTCTTTCCTTCTGAGTAGGTTCATTCCCTTTTCCCAGTGTCTATTGCACCCTTCAGAGTCACACACTATAGATACAATATGATGTTTGCACATGCAGGTATGACGCATATTCTTTACTGCTCCTTTTGTAATGGAACAAGACACATTAATTGAATTTTATAAACAAAAATATCAATATAAAACTAAACTAAATATGAAATAAAGATACTTAATTTCAATATGATATAATATATAAATGTTCATTTTAAAATGCCAATGGTTTAACAATCACTGTAAATGAAATCTTCAAATACAGCTATAAAGTTGAGTGGAAAAATAAATTGTAACAAAATAATTTGTGTTTCTGTTAGTGAATAGGATTCAGCAAATTATCTACTGCTTTTAGGTTAAAATTTCAAAAATAGAATTAGTTCTTTCAAAAATCAATTTATAAGTGCAAAGGTATTTCTCGCTCCTGGATAACGGGAACCAAAATTGTGAAAGTGGCCATTGCATCCAATACTGTCATGCAGATTCAGTGCAATCCCAACTAAAATACCATCAGTATACCTCATAGAGCTAGAAAATGTTCCTAAAATTCATCTGGAACCAGAAGAGATCCAGAATACCAAAAGCAATTCCAGCAACAAAGGAAAAGCAGGAGGCATCACAATCCCTGACCTGAAATTATACTTTAAAACTACTGTGATAAAATCAGCCTGGTATTGATATACCATATACTTTTAGCTTTCTGATATTGATATTTGATTATACTTTTCACGTGAAGTTGATTTTGTGTGACATCGATCACATGCACATTTTGCTTTATTACTCTGATCATATGAATTTTTCCTATTTTGTGGAAAAAAGGGAAAAGCTTTCATTTGATTTATATTATAAGGTTGGACATGAATGTCCTTGGAGATTTGAAAAGTTTTTACATCAAGTTAGATGGACTCCAAATAAGACATGGGTGTAAAAGTCAATTCATGGCTTCTTATGTCATTTCCCATGCTGATTTATGGTATTACAAGTATGCATACCTGAAAAAATATCTGCATGATATTGGCATAAGGACAGGCCTGAGTATCAATGGAACAGATTAGAAGATGCAGGCACAACTACAAATACACTCAGAAACTATTCAGCCTCTTTATCTTTGACAAAGAGGCCAACAATATTCACTGCAGGAAACATAGCTTCTTTAATAAACAGCGCTGGAAAAAACTGACTTTCCACTTGTTGAAGGCTAAAATTAGCCTCATGCATATCACCATGCATTAAAACAGAGTCAAAATGGATCAAAGATTTAAATGTTAAAACAGAAACACTAAATCTGCTAGAGGAAAATGTAGGTAGAAATCTGAAAAACATAAGGGTAATTTGCACAGGAAACACTTCAAAGAATCTACAACTGAGATCTCATCTTTTTTAAAAGTTTCTGCACGTCAAAAGAAATTATCAACAGAGTGAAAAGAAAACCCATGAACTGGGAAAAAAATTATAGTTGAATGTCCCCATTACAAAGACCTTCTATCTAGAACATATAAAAATTTATAAAATCATGTCCCCCAAATCTAAAGGCCCAGTCCAAAAATGTACATCTGAGATGAATACACACTTCTCAGATGAAGAAATATAAATGGCAAGTAACATGTAAGAAATGTACAATATCATTGATAATTCAAGAAATGCAAATTAAAACAATACTCAACCAATAACAGTATCTGAGGGACTTTGGGGAAAAAGGAACCTGTCTCAACTGTTGGTGAGAGTGTAGTCCGGTACAACCACTATGGAAATCAGTGTGGAGATTCCTCAAAAGCTAGGATTGGGGTTCCTATTCAACCTTGTAATGTCTCTCCTGGATATTTTCCCAAAAAACCTGAAAACATCATACCAGTGATATATGTACACCCATGTTTATAAGCAGCATGATTTATCATAGCTAAATCTTGGAAACAGCCCAAATACCCACCAACTGAGGAATGGATCAAGAAGATGTGGTATTTTTATATAATACAGTTTTAATTTTTATTTATTTGTTTATTTATTTATTTTTGTATTTTTTTAAGACAGGGTCTACAGGGTCTCACTGTGTAGATTGGACTTGTAGTGATTCTCCTGTTTACAGCCTCCCAAGTGCTGAGATTACAGGCATGTGCCACCAGGCCCAGTCTCAATTGCTGGCTCAGTGTGCCCCGGGGGGTGGGGGTGGGCACAGCAGACCTGGGGATCAAATCCCTGGCCCCTGCATCTGCCTAAGGAGGTGCTTTAATCCACTGAGTTATTTGGCCAGCCCTTGAGCTATTTGCACATACAGTATTATTCAGCTCTAAAAAAATAAAAAAAAGAAAGAGAAAAAATATACATTTGTGACTTTTATCAGTAAATGGATACAACTGCAAACCATATTCTTAAGTGAAATAAACAAAACCTGAATGTACAAACATCATATTATCTACTTAGTGTGAGAATCTCAAAGAGAAAATAAAATCTGAAGGGCCCTATAGATACTGAGGAGAGGGAATGAACCTGCTCAAAAGGAAAAAACATTACTGAGTCGAGGAGGACAGGAGAGAGCATGGGGGAGGGACCTATGTCTACGTGTGTAAGTAGGTTGTTTTGGACAACTCTACTATGGATTTCTCCTGGTGTATGGAAAGGGACAGATAGTACTTAATTTGTTTTATCTCTTTTTTCAATTATTTTTTTTCTTTTTCTCTCTTCTTATTTTCTTATATATATTTTTTCTTCTCATTTTGTATGCATATATCTGGTAATATGAACAACTGATTTGAAGACAACACTATGCATTACAACAAGTGCTGTGAAATTCGTATTATTTTATTAAGTGAAATTCTGTATCACTTGTAATTTTTGTTTTAATACTATTTTTTACTTTCTTTAAAAAATAAAAAATTAATTTATGTAAAAATTTCACCACTAAGAAAAACTACTGTAAAACATCAATAAGCACAACTAAGTAAGAATAAATGAAGAATAAAGTTTTGTGTCAAGCACTATTGTACTGGTTGGTACACGGTGTCAGCTTGAGAAGTTTAGAAGTTTAGTTAAGTGACTCAGCACAGAGCCAGGATTCTTAGTTTGTAAACATCTTCATCCTGAGCACGAGGAGGGCAGGGACGCTGTGCGAGGTCTACACCCCCAGCCCAGGGCGGCTTGTTTATCAAATAAGGAGAGGAGAGAGGCTGGCCAGAGCCGCAGCTACTGCTCCTCCCCTTGCTCTTGCTGTCTTCTGCCGCCAGGAACGGCTGCCCTGTGCCATGCGCCGCTCTGCCTGGAGCCAGCTGGGTAGGGACTGAAACCTCCACAATCTGTGGGCTAAATAAAACTGGCCTTCATTAATTTTGGGTGTTCATATTTTATGCCAGCCACAAGGGTAAATTAACTGAGACAATTGTGTGGCAGGTATTGTGAAAAGCCATTCTCAGGTATTATAGCAGAAACAAGTATGATTTTGAAATAATAATATGAAATGCTAAAAAGTTTCTATATAAAAACTGTATTTCAATTCTAAGAAATATAGAAGCAAAATACATTAAGTTCCAACACAAACAATGATTTTAATAAGTGAAAGTGTAGTTTGAAATATTTCACCTGCAATTTCCAATAAAACTTCTAAAAGTTAAACAAGAAGGGCTATCAAAGCAGAAAGGTCATTTGTAATACCAGCAGCAAAATTGATTATAAAAATGAAATTCTGAAATAATTTTCAACCTTTGAGGACAAAGCATTAAAATATACTCTGACCATTGCTTTTAACATTGAAATAGAAGTTCAATATTTAAAAGAATTGCAGAGCATTGGAAAGATAGTATGTTTTAGAATAATATAGAAGACCATGTCTACCTACTGATAATACTTAAGGATATATAGAAATTTCCAACACTTTTAAAATATTTGGTATAATTAATAAAAAAAGATCATATGAAGTTGCTAGGTGATTCTGTATGTGAGGTTTTTTTAAAAAATGAAAACTGTTGGTTAGTGAATATGCTATATTTACAGAGCTCAAGATAAGTTTAAAAAGTGATTCCATAATTATATAGGTTATGAAATATCTTACAGTACTGATTTTCCTATGAAAGAAAATCTTACAGGTTAATTCATTTTAAAATTAAAACATTTAAAAGACAAACACCTAGTATTAAATTTCCTCTTAATATTTCAAACCCATAAAATTGTATATTTTGAAAACATTCTAGAATATATCTGTTACATGTTATCAATAAAAATAAAAGCAAGAGATTAAAATTTCCTTAGTACCAGGACAAAAAGATTACTTACAATTTGCCTTTGTCAGCGACATGATAAACTTGTAATTTTAAAAAAGTCTTTTACTTATTTATGTGGCACAATGTCCCACGCAGCTGGGACTCGTAGTGATCTTTCCGTCTCAGCCTCCCACTGCTGGGATTGCAGGTGTGCACCACCACACCTGGCTTTGGTGGCTGGCTTGGCAGTATGGTGTGCAGTACTGGGGACTGAACCCAGGTCCTTCCCGGGCACTCTTAGATCACCGCGCTGTCTTTCAAGACTAAACTTGTAATTTTAAAATGGAGTTTACATATCATCGACTCAAGCTCTTTTGTTAGTTATAGGAAATAAAATTGTTATCTAATCAAGATGCTATGGCATGTAAGTGTATATATGACTGATGATACTAATTTATTTCATTCTGCATAGAGTTTAAATAAAATCCTCAGAAATCACAAAGCCATATCTTACTTTAGAATTTGAAGTAAATTGTACATATTTGCCTTTACTTAATAAGATCCACTATTGCATCTACTTATATAGAATATCTTCTCTCCTACATATCCAGACCCATATTTTCCTTAAACTCTCTCCTTTCATTTTAAACATTAGCTGTGAATTGTCCGACAGGGATTTCAGATGCATCCAACACTTCCAACTTTGTCATCGAAGAGTAACTATACTTACTGTCTTACTTTAATCCTAAGCTTTTCATTGATTTCAATGTTTACTCATTAACTAATTGACAGCCATCCTACGATAAGAAATATAATAGTTACTAGTATTATAAAAAGATTATCTTCATAAAGCTTAATTCTTAGTATGGAAGACATACACAAAATTGGAAGACTAACTTTGGTTTGTAGTACTGAATACTGACATTATTGAGTGGAAAATCCAGGCTCAAAAGGAAATAGCTCCAAATCGAGGTGATTGTGGAAAGCAGCTTGAATGTGGCTAGTGAGCAGATGGAACCAGGTCAGGATCATCAGCTCATTGTCGGGTTTGATTTCAGTTGAGATATGATTTCCAAGTGAGAAGCGCATCGCTGAGAGCAAGTTATTACATGATTGGTTACATGGAATATATAAGGATTATGCCATCTACTGTCAGGCAGATTTGCTCAAGGCAGGTGTACTTAAAGGGAATTTGTTATAACATTCTAAGAGGGAGCAGGTCTGAGTAGAGTGGATAATCAAATGGGTCCTTGACTGGGCCAGTCTTAGCCAGGCATGAAGTCCTTGAAGCAAGTTGGAAACAACATCAATTTTTCTTTTTAAATTTTTAAATCATTTTATTTACTTATTTAGTACCGAAT
>NW_004524813.1:2485753-2487652 GCF_000260255.1 Octodon degus
ATTTATTTGGCACAGGGTCTCCCTGTGCAGCTTGGACTTGTAGTGATCCTCCTGTCTCAGCTTCCCCAGAGCTGGGATTGCGGGCACGTGCCCACACACCTGGTTTCTGCGTCAGCACGGCGGCACGTCACGTGGCACAAGAGATCAAACCCAGAGCCTTGCACTTGCCAGGCATACGCTTACATCACTGAACTGTCTCCCTGAACCAGTATATATTTTTCTTGCTTTTAATCAATGTATTTTTTCCAATATATATTTTTCTAATAAAGAAACAAAGCTGCACACAGACAGGCTGGTCCCGTCTCTCATCAGAGAGGAGCAGACAGTCAAGGCTGACTGAATGCAGCAGGCTGCCCAGGGCACAGGCTGTGAAGTGGCTTCTAAGCGTCGCTGTGAAACGCCTGTAGGTCTGCTGGGCTATTAGCGTACCCTCATAATATACGTGAAACAGAAAAGGAAAAGGAAAGCAAGTAAGAGTATATCTCAGGTGATAGTCTATATCTTAGTTTGGGCTGGTATAGCAAAGCACAAGAGACCAGCTAACTTAAGAACAAAAGAATTTATTTTTCACCTCTTCTGAAATCAAAATGCCAAGTGGTCACGTTTAGTCTTCTTCTATGTTGCAGGCTACTAGATTCTCCTTGTATCCTTGCATGAGGGAAGAAAGACAACAGAGCTCTCTGAAGTCCCTTGTGTAGAGCACTAGTCCTATTCTTGACCACATCATGACCTAAATCCTCTCCCCAAATTTCTCCTCCTAATACTATGATGTCACATCAGGAGCTAGGATTTCAACATACATGATACATCAGTCAAGATGGCTTAAGAGAATAATGACTTGGGGCTGGAGAGATAGCTCTGCAGTCTAAGCACCTGCCTGGCAAGTGCAAGGACCTGGTTTTCATCCCCAGTACTGCATGCCATGTCAGCCGAAGAACTTGGAGTGTTGGTACATGACTATAATCTCAGGGCTGGGGAGGCTGAAACAGGAGGATCACTGTGTGTAGTGAGATCCTATACCAAACAAATAAATAAATAAATAGATTCAGTGGGTAATTAAATTTTGAGATAAAACAAACCACATAGGGAGTAAACCTTAGACTACCTGAAGAAAGGCATTTTCAAGTAAGCAGAGTGGTAAGTGAAAAGAGCTACCCCTACTGGTACTATTTATGGGCTGATGAAGAAATTGGAAGGAGATAAAGATTGAGATTGACACAATGATGTTAAATCACAAATTCAGAGACATAATGAAAGTACGTCTGATTTTTCATTTTTAAAGGAATACTTAGGCTGCTAGATTGAGAATAAGCTAGAAGGAAGTAACCATGAAAAAACACAAATCATATTGTCAAATTCAGAATGGTTTTAGCCAGGATGTTGCCCTTGAAGACATCACGAAAACTGGCAGGAATGTGATACATTTGGAGGTTAAGAAATGAAACATACCACTTCCAGGGCAACCCACGGTGCAAATAAATACATAAGTACATACCTGAAGTGGTGGGATGCCAAAGGGGTCCCAAATCCAGGCAACGTAATGGCTAAGCAGAGCAATGGCCTTGAACCAGGGCCAGACCTGGGCTTTGGTGACGCACGAAGAGAGGAGATGCTTGGGGATGGGAGACAGTGATGGGACGTAGTGGTAGTGGTCGGAGCTGGGACAGTAGGCCAGAGGCTGGAGATCACCGCTGCAGCTTGGAGAGAGAGAGAGAGAGAGAGAGAGAGAGAGAGAGAGAGAGAGAGAGAGAGACAGAGACAGAGACAGACAGAGAGAGACAGAGACAGAGAGACAGAGAAGCAGAGAGACACACAGAGACAGACAGAGACACACACACAGACAGAGAGACAGAGACAGAGAGAGAGAGACAGAGACAGAGAAGCAGAGAGGCAGAGAGA
>NW_004524813.1:2488148-2500938 GCF_000260255.1 Octodon degus
AGAGAGAGAGAGAGAGAGAGAGAGAGAGAGAGAGAGAGAGAGAGAGTAATATACATGTCACAGGTGGGAAAGCTGGGCAGTATCTAATGTTTTGGGGTTGGTGCTTCAGTTTTGGTGCTAAATACCCTTCACGCCCTGAGCTGTCAGAGCCTCTTTTCTCCAGGTTCATTCTCAGCCAACAGCATCAGATCTCTCAGGCCTGCTATACATACTACTTGGGATCTACTTGGTGGGCATCACTGACCACCTCCGTCACTTCAAGGACTGCACATTAGCACCTGGGCTAGACATTGCTTAAAGCCAATTCAGGGGATACAGCAGCATGCCAGCCAGCTCTGCCCAGACCAACACAGGATGTAGGACAAGATGCTTTTCTTCCAAGCAGAGCCTGTCCAGGTAGTTCTTTCATATTTAATTAATCAAAAAGACCTAGTTAGAAAAGAAAATAAACACTTTCTAGGTGGCACACATAAACAAGCAATATGAAGTGAAAGGTTAAATCTCAAATATATCAGATCCTGGCAGAATTGTAACTGGGCTACCAATTCGCATTATAAAATAAATATTTCAGACAAGTTAAAAGTAAACTTATGTTACTTACAGAAGTACATCTCTAATACAAATTTGGAAAATGATTGAAAGTAACTGATAGAAAAATATATGCAATAAAGCCACTATTTACCAAAAAGATATTTATGAAAAGATTATTGGCATAAAACTGATAAAGTAAAATTTAAGGTGCAAAATATTCAAAAGAAAAAGTACCAGATCACTGATGGATTTAAAAAAAAAAATCAATCAACCTAAAATTTATTACATTTAAAATTTGCATGACTCTTATAAATAATAGAGTAATAAAAGAGGAAAGAGTGTTTCTGTTAATTTTGCACCCACAACAAGATAACATGGATGAGTAGCCCATAATGCACATATTTTATTTCTCCTGTTTTCTGGGAACTGGCCTGGGAAGTCCAAGTTCAACACGGATTCACTGTCCCTCGAGGGCCCACTGTCTAGTACGTGGTCTTGGTGATATAAGGGAAAGAAACTCCCAACCAGAGAAAGACCTGGGATGACTTGGTGTTCTCTAAAATCAAAGAATGAATTTTGGGGACAAGAAAGGTTAAGAGAATATGCTCATGGGGGAAAGAAAGCTTCTTTCTGAGAATGGGACAGAAGGGGACTAAATGGTTGCCCAGGAATCTGTCTTTTCTAGGGAGCTTTATAGAGTAAAACCAGGTGATGTGGGTCCAAGGTGGAAAACATGGGAACTCTAAAGATGAACTCTAAAGACGGACGTGGTGGGACAAAAATACGATTAGCCAATAATATTACAAGCACAATTGCTCAGCTAAAATTGCTTAAATCAGGCTCAAATGACTTAAATCAGTCATATGTTAAGCAGCAGGAATGCAGAACTGGGGTATTTTTCTGTATAGAATTGGACCGGTGGCTCTCCCTTGGCTTTTCAAGGAGGTTGATACCTATTTAGAATAAGAATCCTTGATGTCCACCGCTAGGACAGTGTCTGTGTGCTTTGTCCTGAGGTCCAGCCCACCGCAGGAGTGCTTGTCCCTCCTACAAGTGTAAGGCGTCTTGTCTTCTGCACTGTGTCCTTGGAGGGCCCAGCCTATAACAGTTTTGTCTAATTCAGTTTCCTATAACAATGTTGTTCTTCTCCACTTCATAATAAGAAATAGATATATACTGTTCTAGTATTTTCTTTACCTCTAATAGAATCCAATGTAGAACAAGCTCCACTTCCTTGAAACTTAAAAAAAAAAAAAAAAACTTAGCCAAACACATAAAAAATTTCCAATGGTATTAAAGATCCTCTTATTAGGAGACCACTTCATTCCTATGTTGTGTTTTTGTTCTAACTGCAAAAAGCCAATGAAACAAGCTGTATTAAAAATGGGTCACAGCAGCCGGGGTTCAATGCAGCGGCTTGCTTAGGCAGATGCAGCTGCCCGGGTTCGGTCCCTGGCGAGCCCGGCCAGCCCCATCCCCAGGGCACACTAAGACAGCGATTGAGACTGGGCGTGGTGGCGCGCCTCTAATCCCAGCTCTTGGGAGGCTGTACACAGGCGGACCACTACGAGTCCAATCTACACAGCGGACCTTGTAGACCCCACAGACCCTGTACTAAAAACATACCAAAAAAGGTAAATTTCTCATGATTTTAACATGTCATGATTTCTCATGATTTTGATAGTAACATCATTAATATGATTGTATATAAGATGAAGTTAATATATTGGCAGAAAAATATCCATAATTATGAGTTCTTAAAGGATATTGAAGAAGTTAATGCAATGAATGCCTTGAGTTTTTTATTGCTATGTGTTTGCAGTAAGTAAAGACTACATTCATCATGTAGCGTTAGTACATGTATGTAAGACATGTGTGTGTGTGTGTGTGTGTGTGTGTGTGTGCACGTGTGTGTGATCCCTATGCCTCCCAGTCCACCCTGTTCATTCCAAATCTTGGTCCCATCCCACTTACAAATGCTTTTTTCCACTGTTTTTAAAATCATTACACTATGATAAAAACCAAGAAAATCATATATGCTACAATTCTTCCATTAAAACTGTTGAAGAAAGAAACAAATTGCTTTTCATGAGGAAAATTTTATTTATTGTTTATATTCTCTGACTTCAAGTTTAATTTTTTCAAATATGATTAGACTATTTAAGTTAAGTAATTGCATAACAATCTACATATTTATATGTGGTGTCTTCAGTTATACTTACTGAAGGTGTCTTTGTTGTTTTAAAGTTATTCAGCACAGAAATGTAATTTAAATTAAATTTCTCAATGAAATTTAATAAGATTCTTTTCTAGCAATAATAAGACATTTCTATAATTTTCCCCACTTTATCCTTATGACATTTCTTTATTCCTAATCTCAGAAAAGCTAAGTATGCTCCTATCTATGGCTTTGCATTTGCTGTTAGTACTGCCCATAGCTCCCTTTTTCTTTTTGCAATAGGGTCTCACTATGCAGCCAAGCTGGCCTTAAGCTCACTTTGTAGCCCAGCTGGCCTAGAACTCTCAACTATCATCCTGCCTCAGGATCCCAAATGCTGGGATTACAATTATGCACCACTACACCCGGCTATTTTATGTTTTTATGTCTAGCACTGTCATTCCATCCAGGTTTCTCACTAGTTATACTGCCTGAGATGTCATTTTCTGATCAAATGTCCTACAGTGTCAAGTGCCTCGGATCACATGCCACACCATGCACTGCCTTCTTCACAGGACATACTATACTATCACATTTTATCCTAGAATATTTAAAGACTGAAAAAATATTACATGATAAATGAATTAATTTAATCTAAAAATGGAAATAATTACTATGGACAAAGCTAATGGCTTCTGGTATTATTTCCTCTCATTTATTCTGAATATTTTGCATTTTTTTCTAAATTTGAGTTGGAGAACTAAAAAAAAATCACCTAAATTTGAGATGAGCTTCATTTAAATTTTATTCATTTTTTTCATACAACATGTGCCATATCTCTGCTAATTAATAATCACTCACTCATCAGAGAACACAATAATAAACCTCAAAAATAAACTTTAATAAAATACTTCCCATTATCACACTTCAAAGTTTTCTTACAATCTGGAGGCATAGTGGATATTGCCATTCAGTCCATTTCAGCATGATAAATGATCTTGAAATTTATTATAGTTTCTATTTATAGAAAATTTGACTCCTTTTATGAGTTAATGAACAAGAAGGCAACTTGCTTTCTTATACTGTATCACCAGACAAATCGAAGGAGATGTGCTGTTTTCACCTTCCTGGTGAAACTCAAACGTGATAGATGGAACGTCAGCGCTTCCTAATAAATGCAGAGACTAACAGCCATTAATCCTACTGTCCATGTGAAGTGTCCAATTAGGAAAGATGATTTCTGGCTTGCATCTACTTTTAAGTCTTCTCTCAAACCCTAGGTGGTTAACAACATTGGGCCTCAGTGCTTGTAATAGTTTCTTTCATAAATGTTACAAAGGAATTAAAGGTAGGAAATATAAACTATTCAAATCAATATGATATGCTGTATTAATTTTTAGAAGATGAACTATATGTAACAGGTGTGCATGCATGTCACAAAGTTGTTTCTGTTAGATATGTTCACGTACATGATATTGCAACATACATTTTGCTTTCTATATATATATATATATATATATATATATGCGTGTGCATATATGATACAAGATTAAAGTGTGATTAAAATTATAGCAAAAATTTAATTTTTAAAAATTAAGTTAAAAGATATATTGCTCAGCAGATTAAAGTACCTGCCAAGAGGTGCAGGGACCAGGGGTTCAATCCCCGGCCTGCCATGCGGGTCCCGCCCCTCGGAGTACACTGAGACAGCAATTGATACTGGGTGTGGTGACACGTCTGTAATTCCAGCTCTTGGGAGGCTGTAAACAGGCGGATCACTACAAGTCTGATCAAGTAATGAGACCCTGAGCACCCTGTAGACCCTTCCCTAAAGTACAAAAAAAAAAAGAAAATATATATATATATATATATATATATATATAGCAACTAATCCCCTTAAAAATAAAAAATCTCCCTTAGTTTGAAGACCTTTATGCTGTCATTCACGCCACTTTTGAAGCATTGCTAAGGTCCTTTCTTAGGAATGACTTTATTTACACAACTGCAGCTGCCTGGGTTTCTTGAATAAACACAAAACTTTTACTTGTCATGATTATTTGGACTGTTTGAAAGCGCCAGAACTTTCTTTGTTTCTCTTTCTTCTTTGTTTTTTAAATTTTTTTTAAGTTGGCACAGGGTCTCACTACACAGCTTGGACTCATAGTGATCCTATTGTTTTCAGCCTCCTCATCATTTGCATTACAGGCGTGTGCCACCACACCCAGAACTGGCTGGTTCAGTGCGCCTGAGGCCAGGTCAGTGCAGCATGCGGTACCAGGGATTGAACCCAGTCCCTGTGCTTGCTTAAGCAGGCCCTTAGTCCAGTGAGCTGTCTCACCGGCCCTGAACCAGAAGTTTCATGGTCCCGGAGCACTGAATTATGTGAATGCACATACACCATAGTGTTTATACACACTTGCCTTTCCACTGGATGGTATTGGCTGCAACATTCCCTGTACTTTTTATCACATAGTGTAAAGCTATTTATGAAAGAAGACCTCCAGAACTGCTTTAGAAAGAGAAAAATATGATGACAGAAGTGTGCAGGAAATCAAGTGAGCTATCTTGAGGAAGACTCATGATAATATATCATTATCTTAATTTTTAACATTTAAGCATTCAGCATAGGTTTTAATCACTCCTTGTATGTTTGTGTACAGGAGAAAAGAACTTGCTTCTAGGATTCCTTTGAAAATTTAATGAAAACATAGTTTATTGAATCCTCAACTTTAACCACATTTGTCCACTAAGCGAATGTCATACAGCATAAGATATAGTTATCTTTTGTTCCAAAGTGAAATTCTTACTCCAGTTATTATGTTAAATATAAGAATACATTAAAATGTAATTTTATATTATTTTACAATATGTCCTATCCACACAGACCACATTGGCATATCTAACCAGCCATATCAAAGCAGGACATGCATTTGTTATGTGTGTGGGTTTGAGCCTGCAGTATAAGACATTGCATGTAATTCAGTATTTCAAGCAAAAGTCTTGGCCATATTTTTAACATTAATTTTCATAAAATTAAGTACATCATTAAGAGAAAGCACTTTGCCCTAGACATCAAAGAAGTACTCAAAGAGTGAAGATTTTACTTTACCTATAACACATAAACCAAGTTTATAATAAACATTCCAAAGATTAATAAGCATCTTGATGTACATAGGTGTTGCAAAGTTCCCTTCCCTCGATCAAAAGTTAGTTATGTTTATTTAATGCTATTCATTGCAAATTGCTAGATACTTTAGTTCATATTCTATCACAGAAGTTGATTTTTCTTATTCTTCAAAACTCTTGTTCTCTTGAACCTGTGCCTTGTTTTCCGGTAGCATCATTTTTTTCTTATCATATCCTAAGAGGCATTGAAGTTTCCGTGATATTTAAGACTCTGGCATCCTAGTATACGTTTCATTCAATCCGGAATCCTGCAGGCAGTATTTCTATTATCTTACAGATAGTGAATTCTTTCTGAGATTTAAGCTTTTGAAGCCAACAAATAAAAGTAGGTTAAATAAGAAGTAGGTTAAATAAAATAAATCTTAAGGTTTTAGATTCCCCAAATGATAACCAAATTGATCTAATTTTAAACACAGAGAAGGTAAATAAGAATGTGACTATAATGTCACATGGGAAAATTATTCATTGCATTTAACCCCAATTCAAAACTGAATAGGATCAAAATGATTGTCAGGGTAAGTCATGAAAAACAGCTGCCTCAAAAGAAATAACTGAATAATTTATCTAGAAAATCTCAGGACGGTGATAAGCTAAGGACTCCGGAAAACAGCAGAGCACCTTTGCTTTTGCTTTTCTGTACTGGGACTCAAACTGAGGACCTTACACTTGCCAAGCAGCCTCAGTGCCACTGAGCTATAGCCCTGCAAATTTTACTCCCACAATTTCTGGGGAGAATAATTTTCCTCGTAGTTATTTCTTTCTGTTCTAGACTGATGCTTTGTAAGCACCCCTCAGATTGTTAATTTGGGTCTCCTAGAAAGTGATGATAATAAGGGTTGCCCACTCAGATGGTACAAGTGCTGGATCTTGTGAAAATGCACATGGTCACAGCTCCAATTGTACGTATATAGTTTAGTTTCAACATATTTCATTGCTATGATCATTTAAAAGGATAGTCAACTTCTAGTTAAATGTTATAGAATCCAGACTATAGAATGTGAGAGGGTGGCAAAGAAATGTCACATTTGGGTGAAACAGCTCTCTTTATAAGACATGAAACTACATAGTTGAACATATGGTCTACACCCAGAGTTCGTTCATTGAACTTGAGCCCAATACTGGAAGAAGCATCAACATGCTGGATGTTTGCAAACCAAAGATACCAGAGAAATGGACTTTTAGTCAAACACATAGACTTTATACTGGTGAGTTGTTTGAAAATAATGAGCACTGTGAGGACGTGGAGTGACCCTGGTGGCTAGAAGTAAGTAAATTTAAGAATTTTATAGAGTGGCACAAACTGTCACAGCCCAATGCAAATCATAGACCAATTCTAACAAATGACTCCCAGGCCCAAAATATAGAGTCTGTAAATTGTTTATGTTGATGATGTTCCATAGGTCATTTGCATTCTATGATAAATAACAAAATGTCACTACTGTAGTAGAAATTCTGCTGTGCTCTTTATTATAGTTGCTGTGCTGAACTATACAATCATATTGAAATTTAATTCCATATTTAAAATCTACACTAGTCTATTGTAATTTTATAACTAACTTAAAATTGCTTAAGCATACAAGTAGTACTTTTAAAGATAGACATCTGAGTTTATTCCTCATTAGATAATACAACTGCATAAAAACAAATCAAAATTGATAGAACATATTATGCAGCTCTGATAAAGGGTAGATTCAGTAATCAATTCCTTACTGCAGAATTTTCAATATTTTCTCAAGCATCAGTAAAATTGGCTTAAATATAATAGTAAAGACTATACTACATTGAATTTTATTCTTTGATGCACAAAATGCCATTTTTCTTCTCATTTCTAGCAACATTTTATTCTTCATTCAATTAGACTAGAAATGTATGCAATCCAAATAAACTAGCTGCATATAAGAAGCAGTATTTCAAAGGGAATATGTCATCCATGATTTATCCGGAAACCTTGGTACCTTGTAAGGATGGTTATTAAGTCGCTGTGCTACGACACAAAGCTGAGTGTGACAAGTAGCTAGAGGGGTGCAATACTAATTAGTCTTGGGCATATAACTGTTCACACAATTAACTGTATTGTATCATTTATCATTGCATCCTGGTCACTTGTGTTTAATGATTTTGATACGCAGATCCAGTGCCGCTCGATTTGCCTTAATACCAATTACCCCTGTTACTATATTATTTTCATTATCTTCTTATGATTTAGTAAAATATTTTATTGGGCATCTTGCTAAATCTTTATATCCTTGACACACACATTTTTCATAGTGACAGAATAAAGCAGGTACTCTCTCATCTCCATTTCTTTTTTGAGTACCGAGAAGATAATGATGGCATAAGCAAATCTCCCTCTTCCCTTTCTTCAAGTCCGTATACACTATTTATTTGCTCTTTTCACATACAGACATTTTTTTTTAAACTGCCAGCTCAGGTTGTAAATGCAATAAATGATAAAGGCATACTTTATAGTTTTCCCACTAGTCTGTGGCTAATGTTCATGGTTAATCATTTGGAAATCATCGAGTGAAGTTTTGCTCCCACAAAATTTGCAGTCCCAATCCTCATGACTGTGAATGTAACCTTATGTGGAAATCAGATTCTACAGATCATCAAGTTAGAGTGAGGTGGTCAGGACGGCAGTAAACCAAATGACTGTGCTCAGATGCGGAGGTTGTGGGACCCAAGTGCACTGACACAAAGCTGACCCAAGCAAACCTGAGGAAGACGGTGGGGTGAAGCACCTGGAAGAGAAAGAACATCAAAGAGGGCCAGCGTATCTCCACAACAGAGCAGACAGTCGAGGAAAATGGCCTGTCCAACCATCCTCCACGCACCACTCTTTCACTATCTTTGATGTACAACTTCCAGTTTCTAGAAGGTTGAAAATTAAATTATTTTCCTGGCACTCTGTAGCTTATAGCATAGCTACCATCGTACAAGTAAACTACTCTATCAGGAGGAACTGTACTGTATATAAATGTGTATCTAAAAACCGGGCTGCAATTCACTGATGTATTTTCATCAGAAAAAGGAAGCCTTTCTGACTTAATTAGAAGACTATAGCTTGTCTTTAAAATCACGTGACTATTGAGCATAAGATGGAGAAGTGTCACAGCAAAACTAACCTATTTGATGTTAGACATTAAATATTGTGTATTTATTATAAAAGCCTTAATTTCCTGACCTGAAGTAAAGCACTGGCTGTGTAGAATTACCTAACTGTAATTGTTACAGATTTAGTTTTTTCACTCTACATAATTTTCAAGATTTTAAACCAACAATCAGATATTCGGACATAATAGCACATTTTAAGTCACTAACTACAATTCACATTTATGTTTCTAGGCAAATCATTTTAAAAATAGAACAACAATTTTACAAAAAACTGAATTTTCATTTTATGTAGCATATATTTTGTTTTACATTTGAAATCTGTTTATTTTCTTACACATATTATATTTAGAAAAATCTAGGCTTCTTTCCAACAGTGCAATTTAAATAAAATTTCTTTCTTGTCCTTGAATTTCTTAAAGAGTATTTATTTCTTCTACCAGTTATGTTTTTGTTCTACAAGAACCTACAATCCATTTTTGTTCAAACATATAAAACTGAAAACATCAAAATATTTTAAGTGCTTTTTTGGGAGTAAAATTTCCAAAACACATGACAAAAGTCAATAGTACATTTGCAATTCAACCATCTTTATATTGTTAATATATTTGTCTACATTTCGGAGTAATAATTCCAAAAGCACTCATTTCTAGGAGAACAATTTCACTTCAATGTCTGTCTTTGACAAGAAGCCCATTACTCTACAGAGAATTTCACTTATTTTCATGATAAGTGACCTTTTCTATGTAAAATGATGAACTCACATCCATTTTATTTTAATTTCATGGAAAATATTTATGCTTGCACATAATAATTAGTCAATCAGAAATGTGTTCAGAGAATTTATCCTTGGCCTGAGTGAATATTTTTAAATTTAGCAAGAGCAACAATAGCAGTTACTTCACCCATGATTCATAACCTCTCAATTTTTAGCTTTTAAGATATAATTTAACAAATGCAGTGGAACGCAATGGTTCCAGTTCCTTTTAACTTTTCATTTTAGTGATGATTCTAGTGAGGTACTTCAACAGACTGAAAATATTTTCACACATGTAATTTATTTTTCTTTTGATAACAAAAATAGGATGTCTAGAAGCTACATTATAATATTAACATTTTGCAACAACATATGCAAAATATATTAGTCTTTATTTTTATGTACTTGACACTTTTCAATTTGTTCTGTTGTTATAAGTAATTATATTTTATTTTTATTTTCTTTCTTTATTTTTTTTAAAGTTCTTTTTTATTTAATTGTGTGTGTGTGTGTGTGTGTGTGTGTGTGTGTGTGTGGCCAGCTCAGCCCACCAGGGGGCGGGGCTGGCTGGCATGTGGTGCTGGGGGATTGAACCGCGGTCCCCGTGCTTTGCTAAGCTTGTTCTAAGTAGGTGCTTTAGACCACTGAGCCATCTCACCAGCCCCAGCAATTATATTTTAAAATTGTATATTCATGGCTTTGATCACATATTTCCTAAATGTACACACCAAGTAAATTTCCTTGGGAAAAATGCATTTACTTTTGGTATATCTCATATATCCATTAATTTTCTCATTTCATTGTCTTCAAACCAACTACAGAAATCCATGGTAAGTAGATATGTCAAAGATATACACAAAAAACCTCACATAGTTTACAAAAGTGGCTTTTGCAGATGCTGTGTGCCCCATCTCTGTCTGCCTTCTTTCCCTTTGACAGCCTTCATTTTCTGTCCCCCATCAGTCTTTACTACCTTAATTCGGTTTGGTTATCATTTTGCACAGAAGACAGGAATCCTAGAATTTACCTCAGGCTGTGGTTTGCTTATTTTGCCATGTTCGAGAAATCCCTCCACCAGTCTAAATATTACTTTCCTTATTTATGCAGTAGACAGCTTGACTAAATAGCAATTGAAATACCTTATTATAATGTGTGGTAATTGTTTATATTTATGGCCAGAATATATTTATTGAGAGAAAGAAAGCTCCTCTCCCAAGAGAGGGACAGGAGAGGGGGGCCTGAGCGGGTAGTTCCGCTCCTATTTTGTTTTGTTTTCAGCAAAACACTTTATTGAAATTCGAGAAATCAAAATATTCAAATTGGGCTTACATAATATGAAGCATATTTCACGAAAAATTACTCTCAAGTTACTGTAAGCTAAATTACGTCACAGTCATGATAATTTCTTGATCTCATTGGCTATTCAAATACTAATTTATTATTTGCATAAATTTATAGAGATTCAAGTAACTTTCTTGGGTCAGCGCTAAAGTTTTTGCATGAATCGCTTTCCCTGTTTCATAGAATAAAATAGAGAACGGTAGTGATTTCTACAAGAAATTGGGAGCTGGGAACGGAAGCAGTCACACGTCTCATGTGGCTTGCCCAGAACCCAGCCGTCGAGATGAGCCCAAACGAATCACCAAGAATCAAGAGGTCCACATAGAAAATGAAAGCTTAATCCACACAAAGGAAGACTCCATAATAGACCATATAATTTACTTTTTTCAGATAAAGAAATGTGGTTTCAGAAAAACTGGTAACATGTCGAAAGCTGAAAAATATCTTTTTTTTTTTTTTTTTTTTTTACAGTACTGGGGATTGAATTCAGGACCCTGCACTTGTCAGGCAGGCACTTATTGTACTGACTTATCTCCCCGGCCCCTAAAAATATCTTAATAGAACATAATTTTGAAAACTTAATTATCTTGAGCTTTACTTTTTAAGTGTATGCTAAGTTTAAGGCCTCGACCTGAAGCGTGTATTACACAGTTGCAGAAAATGAATCCAGACTGTTAGCAAACAGGAGGTTTTGTATTTAGGATGGCATTCAAAGAAGATATCTGTAACATATAATTATATAAATCCGTAACTATATTTTATAGTGCAAAGTGGTTTATGTCTAAATAAATTAGTTTATTAACTTACAGTTCTGGACAAAAAGATAGAAGCTTAGGTTTGGAGCTTCCATAAACTTTGCGTTCAGATAAGTGCAGAAGAAATGCCAAAACGTGGTGTCTTGGGTATGTTGACTGACATCTCTCTTTCTACGTTGTTTACTTAACTCCGTCTGAGCAGACCAAGAGCCCGCCCTGAGGATCATGCAGTTAGGAAGAGTTACACTTTTTGACACGTGCCTGTAGATAGCTCTGTCATTGGGCATATGCGACTGCTGCAGGTCCAATAAGACCACGGCTGCAGCGTTAAGTGCTGCTTTGCACACCAGGGCAAACACAAAAATAAAAGCTGCACAACTCATTGTTGTGTTCTGTTAAACTCGGGTATTACATCATTTTCATGAAGAGATTCAGACAATTAGATAAAATAAATTTCACTCCAGCAGTCAATCTAAAAATGAGGGGATCTGTCTGCCTGTCTACCACATGAGATTTGCATAATGAGAATATGAATTTGCCTGAAAAATGATATAACTTCTTATAAAATTCAGTTTTTCTCTAATCTCAATGTTTGTGGATACAATTAGATATTTTTCAAGGACACTCACATACTGATTTAAATAAAGTTGCAGTTACATAAGTAAGAATTGCCATCTTTATTATAGAGCTTCCCAATTTAACGATACATTTTTTATGTAGACCACAGATTTAGAGATTTTATTTTGTTGGATTTGACAAAATTCTCTTACTAGCCCTAAACTGAAGTAAACATGTGATGCTTTATAAGATTATGTTTGAATATTGTGAAAACTGCTCAGTTGTTCCCAAGAGAAACAGCTGGATTCTTCTTCTTCTTCTTCTTCTTCTTCTTCTTCTTCTTCTTCTTCTTCTTCTTCTTCTTCTTCTTCTTCTTCTTCTTCTTCTTCTTCT
>NW_004524813.1:2501038-2517187 GCF_000260255.1 Octodon degus
TCCTCCTCCTTGTCCTCCTTCTTCTATCTTCTCCTTCTTATTTATGTTACTATGTCAGCTTTCATATCTAGGCATAACTTCCCTGTCTTCAAATAATATTTTTAAATACACTGATTTTTCTATTGGTATTCTGTCTTTTCAAGATACAAATACTTGAGCTGGCCAAGCAGCTTAGCAAATCAAAGCGCCTGCAAGCAGGCTCAGAGACCAGGGGTTCAATCCTAGGGCCTGCAGTGCCAGCCCCACCCCTGGGGCACTCTGAGACCTTGCCTGAGACTCGGCATGGTGGCACGCACCTGTAATCTCAGCTCTTGGGAGGCTGTATATAAGAGAATCACTACAGGTCTGGTCTAAAAGTGAGACCCTGAACACCCTGTAGACTCTTCCCTAAAACACAGAAATAAAAAAAATACAAATACTTTTAGAATTTTTTTGTTCTCTTCCATATTTTTAATACCATGTTTAAATTGTATTTCATTTTTCATTTCTCAGTTTTAAATAATTTCAACTGAACTTTCACAGAGACAAGTGAATAATTAATTCTCTGACTTGGTCCATATCCACTAAATTATATTACATAAATTGCATATCTCCCGACCACTACTTCTATGTTATGATTATCTGCCAAGTGAAATCCTTAATGTATATGAGACCATGACCAAACACACACACGCACACGCACACACACACACACACTCACACACACACACACACACTTGTGTATATATTCTTATACAGATGTTAAGCACAAAATACCATGTAGTTCAGGGTTTGGGACTATTTATGAAAATAATCTCATTAATGTGATCTTTGTATTTGCTTTTTAATTGCTTTTGATATTAATGCTTTTTGTTTTTGTTTTTGCAGATACAGTTATTTTCCTCTTTCGACTGAAAATCATTATCTGTTCAGCTAAACTACATTTCCAGTTTCTTGATTTGAAATGTGACACTTTGCAAAAAACATGTATTTATGGGATACAAGCAGCAAGAATGTCTAAACTTCCGGTATATTAAATTATTCATCATATTATTATGAACAATTAACATTTTCAGATGTTGTCACTTTAGGTACTATCTTCATTTTTTCTATATTTCTATAGTTATAATTTCTGTATTTTATGGTGACATCTCATTTTTCTCATACGTAAACTTGCCAGTAATTTTTAAAATTAGTGCTACGAGGCTGAATGAAATCTGGTAATCACAGCAGAACATCGTCCCTAGTTATGAATCCTTGTAGTTTGAAAGGAAGGAGACAAAAGATTTTCCTCATAATAGAAAATATTCTCACGTGCACATCTATTTCCCAAAGGTTAAGCTTCCAAACTTCTCCAAACATACTCTATTAGTATCAGTGCTGTTTGGTGGTCAGTGATCCTAGTGTTACTACTTGCTGATATTCATCATGACGTCATGCTTTTAGTGAACTTAGTAAGTGTTCTGAAAGAGGCTCCATGTTATGCCTAAGGTGTTTGATATTCAGACAGATAGTGAGGTTAAGCTCAACAGCCTAGGTTACATGGCAATAACAATAAGCGTCTCTTCTGGAGAGTTAACAAGCTAAGTTTGCAAACCAAAAATCAGAGAAAAAAAGAGGGCCACAAGGAAAGCCAACCTTTTGTTCCTAGCCTTCCAAGGTCAATTAAGACTCAGGACATAGGAGAACTTGCACTGTAATGTCATGTAATTCACTAAAGTCCCAAATTTTCTGATCAAGGAGATTATGGGGCCAAAGAGGAGTGTGACTGATGACGTAGAGTGTGCCTAAGGAGAGTCACATGGAGAGAAAACATACTCTCAGGCTTTCACAGAGAGCACATTGGCCAAGCAATGGCCGTGACTCATCCCCATGGCTGACACTGACAGAGGATCTACAAACTGCTATACAGGGTCTTAAGATAAAGCCTGAGGGAATTTGACTGACCTTATGAGAGCCAAAAGCTACAACTCTTGTTACATAGGTTTTGCTTTAGCTCAGTCTTAACCATCCAGAAGGAAAGTATAAAAACGAAGAAATAAAGCCATGCTGTTATGCTGAGCTCTAGGGGACTCAGGTCAACAACTTCTGACATTGCCAGTTAAGTGGAAGACCCAATACTATTACGGACTACTGGACTATTTTGGAATATTTTGCTGAGTTCGCACACCCATAATATTTAAATGATGGAACTAAACAAAAGAAAAGGGGTATCGATGAATGTCCATTTTGTATCTGTGTATTCAAAATGGTTAGGCTAGATAGATAGCTACATTCTCTTAATTCAAGGTATAGAGGGATTTGTTTTAATAATGTCTGTAAATGGGATATCATTTCTGCATCTTGTGCAGCAAACAACCACTAGGAAGGCAGTATGCAATGCGGTAATTTTTGGAACTGTCCTACCAATTTGATTTGAAACTGTCTCATTGCTATTTATTTCTCAATAAAATTGTGGGAAAAAAAGACTCAACAAAGAGTATAATAATATTATTTAAATTTCAATAAACTGAATTACATGGGTCAAACAAGAGACAATTTAAGAACTCAAGGCTGGTAACGGTGAAGAGCTGCTGCCTGCCGTACACGTCAGCTCGCTAGTGAGAAGCGCTGGCGAAGCCGGGGCTGAGAGCCGTCCGCAAGGGGCATCCAGAAGAGGGAAGTGCAGGGCGCAGGTCTTCGCGTCCATCCAGCACAATGCTTCTCTCTGGAGAGCAGATGCTCTTGGGAATAATATTTCCACAAAACAAATCTCAATGTGGAATCAAAAAATTAATGTCGTTCTGTGCCGCTATGGGGAGGGAATTGAGAATCTCTGTATTTATTTCACAAAGCATCAGCTAACGCTACTGAGGTAAACCCACAAGTCCCTGTCAGAAAACTTTCTGATGTATATAAAAGGACTAGGACCACAACTAGAAATGAATTTATGTCTGATTCATGCAAGAAGCAAACATAGATGTTTTTGTCTAGTACATAAGAGTACATTTTCCATATTTTAAAGCATTCACTTATTGCTATTAGAAATACAAGCACTTCTAAACAGAATGTTTATGTTATATTATATGTAGTTATATATTATTTATTACATTAGTACTATCATATATTATATAAGAAAATATAAGATTTTCTAATTTAAGTAACTCCACATAATGATATAAATTACTATTCTGAAAGATTTTCAGGACACTGCTTTAGAATAATACCATGTTCTCTGGCTGCAAGATGGCTCAGTGGTCTAAAGCGCCTGCTTAGGCAAGCGTAAGCAGTGCAGGAGGCTGCAGTTCAATCCCAGCACCACATGCTGCACTAGACCTGCGCTCTGGGCAGGCTGAGACAGCCAAAATAATAATCATAATCATAATCATAATCATAATACCATGCTATTTAAAACTGTTTTAAATCAACCTTATGTTATCTGTGAGGTGGGAACTCTACTTTTGCATTTAAATTAACTTCAACTATATAATAAATCACCATCGGATTATCATGGTTATATGTCTCAGAGTTTTGAAGTGTTATTTAACATCTCTGTGGATAGGATGTATTTCAGGAGGTTTACATTTTCATTATCAGGAGAATTCATTGGAACATTTATAATAATTATTTAGTCCTAATTTTCTTAATTCTAGTTCACATATCCTAAATATCAGGTATTTCATTTAAAATCATAATCCCTGAATCTCAAAGTGTTTCATGAATGTGAATTCATCTTCCGAGCAGGCATGAGTAATAGATTATGCAAGAATTGCGATATTTCACATCCCAGACACCAGGGGACCTAAGTGATTTAATCCATGCCGGACGATCATGTCTTCTGGTTTGCTCTCAGATCAGTGGTGCGTAGGACATTACAGGGTGTTCAAATCCTCGTGCTGCCCACGTGAGAATGGAAGCACCAGGGACCTTCCGCCACGAGCTCATCACGATGCTCTTGAGCGATGCTGTGTTTTCAGCCCAGACCCAGCAACTTGTAATGCATTTCCAATTGTCTTTGTATACTTCAGAATTCGATATATTGCATATATTTAACAAGAATTTATTAATGTAAGGAGTACCAACTTGACTCTTCCATTTGAATCGTTATCTTAATTAAATTGTTATTCTCATATAGCATGGCCTGGGGAGCTGGGAAACAGATGCGTTCTGTAAATCAAAATGTTAATAATGTGCCTGAATTTTAGCTTATTAGCTGTCTCTGGGTCACTGGATAGAGAACTGTATTAATACACTGTGTGTTGCTCAATAGAATGTTTTTTCCCACAGATTGCCAACCTTTCACGCACTGCTTGCAATTGTACTAAACTTTTAACTTTGTTAATTCACAAAAACTATAAGTTTCTTATATTATGGGAGTTATTCAAAATCATATTCAATAATTTTATTGTAAATAACATAAATATACAATGCATATAGGTTTTTGTGTGCATACATGCATTTATAGATGTATATAATTCCTTCTCAAACAATTATATATTTCGAAGTATTTCTTTTTTTATGAGCAGAGTATATTTATTGAAGGAAAAAAATAAAAGCTTCCTGTCTGAGAGAGGGACAGGAGGGCGGCCCGAGCGGGTTGTCTCAAAGTATTTCAATTAGTAAAAAGTATATGGTGCCTCTCTTAATACTTTATCCATATTTCTTGTTGTAACAATTCTTAAAAATAACTTGTTTCCAAATAAATACATATTTATTGTTTAAAGTGACTTCCTCTTTCCCGTTTTATACACTTCATTTGTCAAAGCATTCATTCCTTAATTGGTAGTCTCGTATCGCATTTACTCAATAGCCTAGAGCAGGTTTTGGTGTATATTTAAAATTAAATATGCAATAATTATGTGTGCTTTTATTATATGTTTACATTACTTTAACTGTGTCGAGGATGTTTATTGTTTGCTGATTGGATGATTAAGTATTACAGAATTCTAAATGTAAGCATCTTGAACGCCACGTCTGTGTTTTAGTCACTGTTTTCACGGGGGAGGCTATCTGACAGCAGCGTGCTCGCAAAGCCAGGCTTGCTGCGCGCTCAGGCTCAGAGGTCAGCGAGGAGGCCCAGAGGCGGCCAGAGGACACGCGGAGGCGCAAGGCGCCCCGGACACGCGCGGTGCCCCGCAGGCCTCCCCGCGAGGACGCGGCCCACACGGCCAGCCCCGCCCAGAGCAGCACTCTCCCCTGCGGATCCCCCGTGGATAATCCGCTTTGACTCAGGACTTCACAGTCCACACTGCAGTCTCCAGTGCCCTTCCACACGCCCGCTGTGAGCACAGGAGGCTTTGCTGGGACATTCTTGATCTAATCCATGCCCAACTGCACATAAGTCTATTGCACGTGCACTGGGCTCAAAGATGTAATCAGTAACCATACATAAATGAATGTTTAAATTTTGCGTATCACAACAATCATGTAATACAAGCACACAAGAGGGTTGCACATTCAATTCGAAAACGATGTTATGGGCTAAGGGTTGGAATAATCCAGAAAAGCTAACATTTCTGCTGATTTCCGAAGAATAACTGAGATTAGGAATGTGGAGCTAGGTAGACATTGAAACAGTGTTGTACTGGGCATGGCGGTCACTCCTGTAATCCCAGCATTGGGGAAGCTGCAACAAGAGGATCAGTATGAGTCTGAACTGTGCAATGAGACTCTCAACCCAATACATGCATAAATTTTTAAAAGATTTAAAAAAACAAGAAAAATATCATGGGAACAAAATAAATTGTAAAATAAAAATGTAAGGAAACTTGAATACTATTTTGGAAAATTGAACTATTCAGTTTGATGCTGCAAGTTTATATATGTGCATAAATATTCTTCTCAAATAATTATACATTTCAAAATATTTTAATTTAATTAGAATATGTAGTATGTCTTTTATTAAATGTATGCATATGTGTATATATGTATATAATTATACATAAATTTCACATAAAATAAAGGATCTTAGATTTCATTCACAACAGCATAATATGCTGAAGGAATTTACTTGAGTCACATTTTATTTCATAGTTTTAAAAATAATACAATAGAAAATATAGAGCATTTATGAAAAACTGAATAAAATCTGTATTTGTTTTGCATTCACATGTCTGACACATAGAATATAAATTAGATGACAACTAAGGTTTTACAATTTTTCTTTCTGAAATTTTGCATTTATACAATAAAAGCTATACTTTTTACAACAGAGTGAAACTATATTTCAATAAATGTAGCCTGCTAATTAGCAGAGTAGTTGAAACTAGAAATTTCTACCTAAATTTTGCAACTTATCCTTCTAATCAATGTGGTAGTGACAACTGGAATCCATGTCAGCTGTCAGCACCCGGCCACCAGGCCCAGGTGTGGTGGCACATGCCTGTGATCCCAGCGCTGGGAGGCTGAGACAGGAGGATCACTCCAAGTCTGAGCTGCATAGTGAGACCCTAGGCCAGATACATAGAAAATAATAATGATAAAATTTACAACATATTAATGATTTAAATAACTTTAATTCCACAATTGATTTTCTTCCTTCTCACTCGTTCTCTCTCCCTCTTCCATTATTCAATCTTATTTGCTTTTACTTTATTTTTAACTCCAAATTCCTTCTTTCTTCTGATAAGTACTCATTTCCGTAATTTTTCATGTAGCCTATAATATTGACTATGGAAGTAAGACAAAGGACATTTGAAAAAAAATGATAGTCATCCCTTTATAGTTCATTTTAAAATATGCTGTGAGATAAATCTTTAAGCATTTAAAACGCGAGTGACAAGAAAATATATCCTACATAGTTTAAGAAAAAATCTGCATTTTTTTAATAATAACTATTGGTGTCAAGTAAGTGCTAGTCGAGGTGTTTACTCCATTGGGCAATAGAAAAATGTGTCCTAATTAAATATGAATTTTCCAAACCTTTGTAGAAGACTTTGAGTAGAGCCCACTGGATTAATTCTCTAATACCCTGAAAAATAATATTGACATGAGCATTTTTGTGTTGTGTTTATTTCTGATAGTTATAAACAATCATGTAAAAGCTGTCCAAAGTTTAAGAGTAAGGCATCGAACGACATACATATAATGACATTTTCACCTGTGCTTTCCATGTGTTTGGTTACACTGGTATTAATACCTGAAAGCTTTTCTTAGGATCAGACTTCAGAAATGCAGACGACAAAAGCCGTCGTAGACAGATGAGATAGCAAAGAAGCCGAGCATTTTCGACCCAGCGAGGGAAATGGTTGGCAGAAACATAGCCCAGGGAAATGAGAAAACGCTTGTGAGCCATGAGCCACCGTGCACCAGTGAATCTACCAGGACCCTAAATGGTTGGCAGAAACATAGGCCAGGGAAATGAGAAAACGCTTGTGAGCCATGAGCCACCGTGCACCAGTGAATCTACCAGGACCCTAAACAGCTACATGGCAAAAAGGAAAGCAAATTGTCTGATTTGAAATGGGCAAGAAAAAAAGTGAATAGATGTTTTTCAAAAGAAGATATACAAATAACTGAGATGCATATGAAAAAATGCTCAATGTGTACAACAAAAAAAGGAAAGAGCAAAATGAGATCATGCTTTTCCTCAAAAACAAAAAATAAATTAATTTGATAAAAGAAGATGTTTATACACTGTGGATATAAATATAATTTATTATGTCTTTTTAGAAAAAAATGTGTGGAACTGCCCCCAAAATAATAAAAATAATGATAGTGTATAATTTAAAAATCTCTCTTAAGTATGTGTCCAAAGGCAATTCGGCATATCAAAGACATATCTGCACTTTCGTGTTTATTGCGGCAGTATTCACAATAAACAAGATTTGGCATTAACCTAAGTGCCATTCAATTATGAACAGGTAAAGAAACTGTGGCAGATTTATGTAATGGGATGATATTTCAGCATATAAGTGGGTAAAATCCTGCCACTTATAAAAGCACATAATATAAGGTGGAGGACGCTATTCAGATGAAGTAAGTCATTATCACATTCATTTGTAGACTCTGAGACCTGTCGAGAGCACGAGGGAACAGAGCAGAATTGGGTTACCAGAGTCCAGGTACAGATGGGGTAACAGGTTTTATGGGTACCAAATTACAATTCTATGGTAGGAAAAGTTTCAGTGCTCTCTTACAGCAGGATGGACATTATAGCATTTCAAAATATTTATGAAAGAATTTTAAATTTTCCTGGAAAAAATTTATCACTGATCTGAAGGATATGCTATATATTTTCAATGGATTATAATATATGAATCAAAATAACATCACTCATAAGTACATACAAATATTATGCATTAATGAAAGAAAAAACATAACTTTTAACTTGTAAATGATTTTAGAAACACAGCGGCTACTGGTTTTCTGCACTGCTCCAAATTTGACTGCTGCTCCAGTGATTTAAAGCACTAGATTGTGGCTCATTCATCCATGCGGATGTTAAAGGGCAGATAAAAGACAGCAACTGTAGAGGGAACGTCTCTGAGGGTAATAACTTTTCATCATTATTTTAAATAGTTTTTAATATGATGTTCTAAAAGATGATGAGGAGACCCCTGGACCAGGTTTATATGTACTGCAAAAAGCAACAGACTTTTTGCTATGCTTGATTTGCTGAATCAGAAACTTCAGAGGAATGGCAATATTCTACAGACTGAAGGCTGATCTCTGGGGGCACTGCAGTCTGAGAACCTTTGCCTTAAGAGCTCCCCAGAAGAGTAGCCTATACAGAAATTTCAAAGGCAAAAGTTGTCGTTTTCAGGATTTTCTTACTCCCTCCTTCTATTTTCTAATTCAGTGTCTTGACACAGGGTCTCACTGCGCAGCGCGGACTCAGCGATCCTCCTGCATCGGCCTCCCGGCGCTGGGATTACAGGCGCGCGCCACCAGTCTCGGTGGCTGGCTGGGCGCGCCCGCCGCAGGGCCTGGGGTGGACCCGGCGCCGGCGCTGGCCGAGGCAGGCCCTTGGACTGCTGGCCTCTCCGCGGCCCTATTTGCTCTTTTCGATCATCCTGATCCATTCTCAGGACGGATCACACACACAGTGATCACGTCATAGGTGTAGCAATACGTCACAACCATTAGGCATCGGGCTCAGCTTTGCTTTGTTTTGGTTGGGTTTTGTTACTGAACAAATCCTTCAGCGTTCGGGACTATGAATGGTTAGTATTTTGTGCGTACTTGTCTTCCGATCTCTGAGCAGAATTCCGTCCTGTCCCCTCACCAGGCCTTTCGGAAGGGCGCCGTCCTGCCGTGAAGGAGGGAGCGGGCAGCCCGCCGTCCGTGCAAATTCTTCTACTTTAGGGCGTTTGCTTCCGCAGTCCAGACCCCGGCTTAGCAGAGAGCTGGGGGCTGGGTCGGGCAGGTGGCTCAGGGCGCCCCGCTTCTCGGGAGCGGAGGCCTCGCTGCGCAGGGGTCGTGGCTCCTCTCCGGAAGGCTCTTAATCTCCCAAGAGCAGCAGTTCAGATTACCTGCACACTTCTTTTCTTCAGCGGTTCACTTTCTCAATTTCACCGAGTTTTCAAGAATACAGATTTAACTGCAATTGCTACCAGAATTCAATCTTTTCTCCAAAGAGATTTCTGGACACCATGTAAGAAGGCATGTTACCAGACAGTATTTAACTCTCTTTTTAAATAATCTGTAAAACACTCAAATTCTTTCTTCTGAAAATATTCAATGTCGATTAACTGTCTGGACAAGGGAAACCAATATTGCCTGGATTTTCACCTCTGACATTCTTGTTTCAAGTGTTAAAAGTAAGATCGCTGTGCTTGTATGTTGGATTTCTTCATGGTGTCTTTGCTAATTAAGCTACCAACCATATTCACTATCGCTATATATTCACTTTTTTCACTATAAAGAGATCGACTTCACAAGTTCGCACTATTTTTTAGACTATTTCTACTTTCCTACCATACCTTCAATTACAACCACACTGATGCAGGATTAGTACATCTTACATTCTTAGCCTCCTGCTGATAAAAACTGTCTGTCTTCTAACATTACTTACTTTCAGTCTCTTCCCTTCTTCTTATTCTTCTTAGGGACATCAAGTTTCAGGACGTAGTCTTTGTGCTGGTATCGATCGCAAGTGCTTCTCACTTTGTAAGACTACGTCTCCAGCCTTATGATGCAATATTATTAACTAATAATATCTAAAAAGAATACTGTGGTTTTACTTTACTATGATCAACATAGACTACAAGCAATTATTGAATTCATTAATTCATTTGCTGACTCACCAATGATGTAATAATTATTTACTTTGGGCTATGTTTTGTAGTAGTCATTAACTAAAGAAGGTTACAGTTTAATTTTTAGAAAAATTATTTATTTATTTATTTATTTAATCTATCTGTCTGGAACAGGGTCTCACTATGCAGCTCAAACTCATAGTGATCCTCCTCCTGTCTCAGCTGCCCCAGCACTGGGATTGCAGGTGTGCGCCACCACTCCAGTTTTCAGTGGTCAGCACAGTAGCACGGCGTGTAGTACCAAGGATCGAACCCGGGTCCTTGTGCTTGCCAGGCAGGTGCTTGCACTGCTGAATGATCTCCCCAGCCTGACAGTTATAGTTGGAAAGCATTACAAAAGATAGTTACAGGAATGACATTTCATGAAAAATGAAACATTTAGTTAGACTCAAGTTATGAGTTTTATGAAAAAGAATTAGTCTTACAATATTCCCAAAAATTTGATTAATGGATAGCCAAATGCATAGTAAAGGGAAAAACATGAACCCACGTAAATTCTTAGCCTGTCATTCTGATAGGTGTGCTTCTGTCCTCGTACTGATGAAAATAATTAGTGTTTGTTCCCTTACATGTCCATGTCTGTATTCATGACAGAGACCTTAGTTTTTGTCTTGGAATGTCTGCTACACACCATGATATATAATAGATATATGAAAATATTTACAATCAGAGTAACTTCATGTTTACGAAACATGAATGTCATACTCCATACATACAAAGGTGCTAATCTTTAAAATGTCCAATAGTACATAATATGAGGTGTCTTTGAGCCATATTTGTGATGCATTCACACACATTTAGGAATAAAATTCTGGGCAGCTTTTCAAATCCGTTTCTTTACTCTACACCAGCTTTCATAAATAGTTTTCATTTATTCTCTGCCATGTACCTTTGGCTTGTGGCGATATTTATAATGAGTCAATCAGCAAAGGTGACTGACTGAAGTGATTTATGCCAGATGGACCTGTCCCCTTCCCATAAACATGGCATGAACTCCATAAATCTGAGTTCTAAAGGTGCTGGCCAGCTTTAATGGAAGCAGAGACAGTCGTCCAATAGGCAGGAGCAATGACTTTCATCTCTGTTACTTTATTTCTGCAAAGAGCAAAAGGACTTCTAAGATACAGCTGACACCGCTTTCTTTATTTTCCAGTGGCCACCTGTTTTACATGGTCTACACATTTTAAACTTGTAAACTTTTAAATATTGCTCAGAATTATTAATATAAAGAGACTCTCAGATATCAATAAATCAGCAAGTATGAGTAAGAAAACTAGCTGCTATTGAGTAATCACGCTATACTACCCATTTTGGTGAGCACTTTGAAAGCTCATGTACTTTTCACAGAGCTCCACGTTAAGTACTGCAATGCTGCGTGCGTTGTAGAACTTGATGAAACTGGAGAAACTGAGGCATGAGATGAAGATAATAAGCTGGTCACAGACAGACACAAGGCAAGGCCGGGGCAAGGATATACGTCTTGTCAACAGCTCCACGACCCATGCTTTCATACTATAGCTCTTCTCAGTGCCTACTATCAGAGCACTGAAGAAAATTTAGATGTGTAAGAATCCCGCACTAAATAGGAAAGTGAGCAAATATAGTTCAGTGCATTTTTATTGAGGGATAAAAATATCATTGAAACAATCATTGACATAAAATATGTATGATTATTAGTTGCAAAGACAAATTAGAAAAATATTGAAATAATGTAGGCATGAGATGAAGAAGATGACCTGTAAAGCAATACAGCTATGCAGAAGATGCTTAAAGTGTTTATTTATTCTTAGGATAAGTGTGAGAAATAAAAGGATAAGTGTGATTTGTTATGGTTGCTTTTGTCTTTTGCTTAGGAAATGAGACAATAGAAAATCATGAAAGAGTGTCTAACGGCAGCGTGAAGACATGTCAAGACTTTTTCTGATAGCCACAGTCTACTAAGACGCAGAGATGAGGAAGAAGAAACTAGACTGACTCGTTAAATCTTTTTTTTCTGTCTGTATTTTTATTTTATTTTATTTTATTGAGAAACTAATATCAATCAGACAGTTTCAAACCTGATTAATAGGACAGTTTCAATAATTAATGCATTATACACTGTTATCTTCTTAGTGGTTGTCAGTAGAACAAGATGCAGACAGGATAGCCTGTCCAAACACTATTAGTACAAGTGAAAGTAGCTGTATATCTATCCTAACTATTCTGCATATACAGATACAAAATGGTCCTTCCTTTGTATCTCCTTTTTTTTGTTTGGTCCTGTCAGAAATGGGTATTCCATTGGCATCTAAATGTTATAGGTGCCTGAATTCAGCAAAACAACCCAACACAGTCCAGCAGTCCGCAATAGTAGTGGGGTATCCACAGAAGTTGTTGACTTGAGCCTTTCACAGCTCAGCATGTTAATATGGCTTTACTGTATATACCTCATTTTTATACTTTTATGCTGGATGGTTAAGACCAAGATAAAGCAAGACCTATATACCAAGAAATGTAACTTTTGTATCTGACAAGGTCAGTCAAGTACTCTCAGTATTTATCCTGTAACCTTGTACCGCAGTTTGCAGATCCTTTGTCAGTGTCAGCCATGTGGATGAGTCACGGCCATTGCTTGGCCAATTTGTTCTCTGTGAAAGCCTGAGAGAATGTTTTCTCTCCATGTGACTCTCCTTAGGCACACTCTACAGCATCGATCACTTTACTCTGTGGCCCCATAATTTCCTTGATCAGAAAATTCAGGACACAATTGAATTACATGATGTTACAGTACAAGTTCTCCTATGTCCTGTGACTCATGAAATCTTAAGCAGGATTACTGGTAGTATGTGGCAAAATGTTTGTTTGTACACAATTATTATACAGGCCCTCCCTTAATTTATTAAAATATAATTCACCTCCAGGATCCTTCATGATTATAATACAGCAATGCATTCTCCTTATGCTTTTATAATTGCTAGGATTATAATGTGTAATCTCATGGAAAATTATGATGTGTATCTTTTAACATTTGCCACAAATTGCCAAGTACTTCTTAATCTAATCATTCTGAAATAGTACTTAAAAGCTCTGAATTACCATCTCACATTAAACCTTTCTGAAGGCTAGATTGGGTGTTTTAAAGTCATGCACATCTCCGGTAACTGTAGCATACACCTGAAAATATCCTACTTAATTTACTAAGTTGATATAGAACACAAAAAAATTATCTACTTTTTCCTTTTCTCTCTCGGTAGTACACCTAAGAAAAAGTTACACGCAATACAATTATGTTGTCAGGGCAGTGTGTGTCCCCAAGGGTGTGTGAGTTCAATGAACAATTGCAGCAAGTGACAACCACAGATCACAGGTGAGAGACAACACTACAGATGCGTTTTAGCTGGTGCTGGAAGAGCTGAAGAGGTATTAGAAAAGTTTCATATTTAAGAAAAAAATATATAGCTTCACACATCAGACTCAAATATTAGCTTCTGAAATTATAGGATCCTGCATAGCAAAACAGTTCTGTCTAACACTAAGATAAATTTTGTGAAACTGGAACTATTTATGTGCATAAATCCAAGCCAGCCTTCAGTGTGCAAGATGCACAAATATCCATATATATTTACTTATGAGACACTAAGAAAAAGATGAAGCATTTTTTATTCCAAAGTAAGAGTGAATTTATTCTTATATTTCAACAATATCTTGTCTTTTTCTTTCATTTCTTGTTCCCTTAATACTACTGCCCTGGGTGATATGAAAAGTATTTTTATATTTGATTAGAGAAATATTTAACATGTAACAGTACTACAGTTTAAATTCTCTCGTGTATTGGTATTGTTGGAGAAAAGTTTTTGAAAAAAACTATGTTAAATTATCTAAGAAAAAAATGTAAGGTATGTAGAGCTACATTCAACACTAACAAAATGTCTTACTAAAAAAGCAAGCCACATACAGCCACATACGTTAGAGCTCAAAACATACAAACCACAAATATTACATTGCATTAATTTTGTTTAAAACTATAATCACATCTATTGGATAAAGGAAAACTGATACACTGAATTTCTGTCTGCCATCCACTCCCTTCTGCCCTTCATGCCCGTTGAGTATTTTTGTGTTCATTTGGTCCCACTTTTACTTGGCAACAGAAGCTGAAGAGCAAATGAGTCATGTTAGATTAATATTAAGCAGTTTCAATAATGGGAACAGGAATGCACTGTTTTAACTATAATGTGAAAGTTACAAAATTATGTTTTTAATTTTTAAAATTTCTACATATTTTGAAAGAGATTTTTAAAACAGTAGTAAAACGTTAGAAATGAAACAGAATTTCACTAAACAAAATGATAGGAATTCAACAATGGTCGCTGTATTTCACAATGCTGTCTTCAAATTAATTGTTCATATTACCAGATGTAAGTGTGCAAAATTGGTCAAAAACTATAAAATAATTGAAAAGAAGAGAGAAAAATAATGTGAGCATTTATCACTGCTTTATTTTACTTTTTTACTTTACTTTTAAAAAAATGTGTCTGGTTGTTGCAGGGTCGCAAAATGCAGCTTGGACTCATGGTGATCCTCCTGTTTTCAGCCTCTTAGAGCTGGGATTACAGGTGTGCGCCACCACGCCCGGACTCTGGCAGGCTCAGCCTGACCCGGGGCGAGGCTGGTGTGGCACGTGGCGGTAATTGAACCGCGGTCCCTGAGGTTGCCTAAGTTTGCCTAAGCAGGCGCTTTAGTACCCTGAGCTATCTTGCCGGCCCTCCCCCTTTAAAGAGACTATCTTTATCCATATATATCCCTTTCTTTTTTCTTTCTTTTCTCTTTTCACTGAACCCAGCTATTCCCCTGCTGGGGATTTTTCCCAAAAAACCACAAACATCACACCACAGCAATATATGTGCATACGTGTTTATAGAAGAACAATTTGTCATAGCAAACTCTTTGAAAGAACCAAAATACCCATGAACTAGGAATGGATAAAAACATGTGGGATTTTCAGGCAATGGACTATTATTCAGCTGTAAAAAGATAAATTTGAGGCTTTTATAGATAAATGGACGCAACTAGAGACCATACTCATAAGTGAAATTACTCAGACTCTCACGTACAGAAAGCATCTTGTCTGCAAGTGTGAGAACCTGAAAGAGTAAATCAAATCTGAAGGGCACAGTGGAGACTGCAGCAGGGAGAGGAATGGCACGCAACAAGAAAGCCCCACACAATCGCGTCAGCTTTACAGGTTTCACTTTTTGTCTTATCCTAAAGTCCAATCCAAAGCAAATTCATAACAGGGTCAACTCTGATCTCAAAAATTATGCTTTTAAAAAATATTATGATATATTTCATAGACATACTTACTGGTTACTCCTTAAAGTTTCAGTGTCGCGGGTATAGTCACTGCATGTTTTTTGTTTTTTTTTGTTTTTTTTTTTTTTGTTTTTTTACAAAGAAGCAAGAAAGCTGTGCTAGAAAACCCAAAGTGCAGTCCACTCTTTCAGCTTTAAACAATCTACATAAAAATAATGTATTTTACCCTCAAAATGTGAACAGCTGACTACTTCTTTATGCTAGAATTTGACTACTACAAAAATACATATATATTTATCTTAATGACACAACAAAAAATTGTGTGGTACTAGGGATTGACCCAGATCCTAGTGCGTGCTATAACTCAGCTCTGAATGAGGCCAATCTTAGAAACGAAAATGGAGGGCCAGCAGATAGCTGAGGGGATTAAAGCGCCTGCCTAGGCAGGTTCGGGGGCTGGGGTTCAATCCCTGACCTCCTGTGCCGGCCCCACCCTCAGGAAACGCTGAGATGGCTCCTGAGACTGGGCGTGGTGGCGCGCACTGTAATCCCAGCGCTTGGGAGGTTGGTCTAGTACTGAGACCCTGAACACCCTGTAGACCCTGCCCTAAAATACACACAAAAAAAAGGAAGGGAGGAA
>NW_004524813.1:2518735-2534755 GCF_000260255.1 Octodon degus
ATTGCGGCAATGTTCCAGTACTCCATGAGGAGCACAGTCATTATGTATCACCTACATATATTAACCAAAAAAGCCTTGACAATATAATAAAACCCAGAACAGCCACTCTTCCACTGAATTTTCATTTCCTTACAGTAATTATGCTCATCTCTGTGTTATATCTCTATCTGCTCCTCCCAGAGTAGCCAGTACCCTTCAACTCACTCTGCAGCCTACAGTTTCTAGCTATGTTGAAATTTCTAGGAAAATGAGAACTATTTATTTCACTATTTTATTTTTACCACCTACTCATCTGTACGTGTGATTGGCATTTAGTATTCATGGAAATATTTGTTTCATGAATGGATGAGTTAATGTAAAGACATAAAAGAAGACAGCCCAGAATGAATCGGAAGTCCTATGTCACTGAAAATTGACACTCACTTTATTCCCAAAGAATAAAAACACTGCAGGATTCATAGTTCTTGTAAGACTTTTATTATGATCAGCCAAATAACCTATAATATTGTTATCCTAGGAAAATTGGTTAAGAAGGGCAAATCTCTTCATTTTTCCCACCAAATTTTCTGACATCTCAGATGCTGTTAAAGTTAAATCCTCTATGAACAATAGAAATAAAATGTTGGCTATGGCTGGAGTCAGTGTTGACCTCAAGCTGACATTTGTTACTTATCTAGTTTCCAGTATATCAAAATGGGTGTTACTCTGTCATATATCCACTGGCAGTTTATAGGTGACAGATTAAAATGATTTGGTATTCACTCCAGATGGCTGAGAAATCTGGTTCATGGCTTCATGCTCATTTTTATTACAATGATGACCTTTTAAATCTTTTATTTATTTATTTATTTATTTGGTAAAAAGTCTTGCTATGCAATTCAGACTCGCAGTGATCCTCCTGTCTCAGCCTCCCCACCACTGGGGTTACAGGCACGTGCCACCATCCCTGGTTTCAGCGGCTGGTGCAGCATGCAGTACTGGGGATCAAACCCAGGTGCTTGCGCTTGCCAGGCAGGCACTTAGACTGCCAAGCTATTTCCCCAGACTTGCAATGATAACTATTGAAACATGATTTCTTTAATTTTTATGGGGAGTTTTAAAAAAATAATGATTCATATTAGTAAATTGGAACCTCTACAGTGAATTCCAATTTGAAGATGGCATGGATTAAAATAACAGTTTTCATTTACCTTCCCAGAAGCATACAGAAAGGGAGAATTAAAATTTAGGATTTTATGTCTCATCACTAAGTGTCGTCTTCCAAGAGCCGGATATGTCAAAGGTTGGTGCAGGAACAAGGACTCACGTGTGGAGCAGCGCCACAGCGGCCAACAGCAGCTGTCTAGGTAAAAGCAAGGAAAGCGTTCTTTGGAAGCTCTTGGTCTACCTAGAATCTGCTCTCTGCAAAAGAAAGTTTAGATAGCTAGATTAAAGAGATGTTGGCATTAAAAACCTAGAAAATAAGGAAAGTGAATTAGAACGAGAGCAGCAAGGCCACAGGCCCTGCCCACACTGAGAAGACTCACTGTCTTTGTTTGTTTTGCTTTTGTATTTTAGGGAAGGGTCTACAGGGTGTTCAGGGTCTCACTACTAGATCGGACTCATGGTGATCCGCCTGTTTGCAGGCTCGCAAGAGCTGGGATTACAGGCTCGCACCACCACGCCCAGTCTCAATCGCCATCTCAGCGAGTCTTGGGGGCGGGGGTGGCACCGCAGGCCCGGGGATCAAACCCCTGGACGCTGGGCCCCTGTGCAGGAGCTTTAATCCGCTGAGCTATTTGGCCGGCCCATGGAAAACCTTGTTAAGTGTCTCACCAGCTCTTACTGGATAGGATGGTCACACTGAGACTTATAGAATTTTTTTTTTTCCAGTGAGGAAAACCTTAACTTGCTGAACACAGTCTTCCTTATTATAAGTAAATAATACACATTTCTTTAAAAAGTGTAAAGGGCCGGCCTGATAGCTCAGCGACTAAAGCGCAGCGGCTGGGTTTTGATCCCCAGCTTGCCGGGCCCGCCCCTCCCCCAGGGACGTGCTGAGACAGCAATTGAGATTGGGCTGGTGGCGCGTACCTGTAATCCCAGCACTTGGGCAGCTGACAACAGGAGACTCACCACGAGTCCGATCTATGTAGTGAGACCCTGTAGACCCTGTGGACTCTGTCTTAAACACAGAAAATAAACAAACAAACGAATAAATAAGAAGTGTGGTGTTTTAAAGTCCAAGGGCCCGCAAGACAGCGCAGCCGACCAAGTGCCTGCCGCACGCCAGGCCCGCCCCGCCCTGGGCGCTGAGCCGGAGACTAGTCAGGGGCGGTGGGCTCAGCTGTCACCCCAGGGAGGCTGAAGATGCGGGTCACCACTAGTCCGAGCTAAGCAGTGCGGCCCTGCACGAAATACAGAGCAAAACGAAACAAAATAAAATAAAATCCAGTGATAATGATTTCCTAATATATACTTATTTTATAATTTTGTAATTATTAGATGAAATGGTATAGTTTGTGCAATGAGATTTTGTTATAGCTGGCAACAGTATATGTAAATATTTGACTTTAAGTCCACTTAAACCTTATTTAATGATTTGAATATTTAATATTATCAAACCTTAGGATTGAACTCAGGCCCTTGAGCTTGCCAGGGAAGCTCTTATTCCACTAAGCCATCTCCCCAACCCCAAAATATAGATTCTTAAATTTATTGCATTAATCAGTAATCGATAAATTAAATGCTAAGTACTTGTGTTTAAAAATGCACTTTATTACTTAAAATAAAATGTTCTTGGTTTGATTTACTTATTTTTTAATCTTTATTTATTTGGTACGGAGTGTTTCTATGCAGCTCAGAGTCATAGTGAGCCCTCTGTCTCCACCTCCTTTACTGCTGAGATTACAGGTGCGCACCAGCATGCTGGCTTTCATCCATTTTTATTATGAGATTATTAAATGTATGTTTCTAAATTTGCTCTCACATTTTTATCAATTATTTCACTAAATTAGTAAAGATTTTTATGTAACACTTTAACTTTGTATGAGTTTTTTGCATATATTTGCTGAGGCAAAAATATTCCCTTTTTTATTTTAAGGAATACAAAATAGTAAAACAAAAATTAAAAGTGATACAAAATTTCACTGAATAAAATAACATGAATTAATCAATGGTTGCTCTATTGCATGATGGCATCTAAAAATTAGTTGTTTTAGACCACACATAAACCTGCAAAATTAGTTAAAATAAAATGAAACAAAACAAAATAACAACAATGTTATAAAAAATTAAAGAGAAAAAAATGAGAAATAAAAGAAAAAAATTTAAGCATTAACAGCTCCTTTCAAAAGACCATCAGAAATGTGCAGTGCAATTATCCAAAAACAACAATATTGTATATTTTTTTCTTATATTTATTTGCCATTTGTATTCCTTCATTTGTACAGTGTATATTCATCTCAGATCATCATTTTTGGATTGGTCTTTGAATTTTGGAGGCCTGAGATTTTTTAATTTTTATATGTACTAGATAGAAGTCCTTTGTCAGACAGTCAGCTATAATTTTGTTCCAATTTGTGGAATTTCTTTTAACTCTTCTAGGGATTTCTTTTGATGTGCAGAAACTTTTCAAAAGGATAATAACCCAATGGTTGATTCTTTGAAGTATTTCCCATGCAGTTTGATTTTTGTTAATAAATTCTCTACCTACCCCTATGTCTTAAAGATGCCAAACTACTTTCTTCTTCGGAAGTTTTAGACTTTCAGTTTTAACATATAAATCTTTGCTACATATTGACTATAGTTTTGTAGATGGTGATAGGCATGAGTCTAGTTTTAGCCTGCAGCATGTGGAAAGCCAGTTTTTTAAGCTACTAAAACGAGGATCATTATGACTCATTTACTAAAGAGGCTATGATTCTTCCAGGGAACATATGTGGGGCCCTTGTCAAAAATAATGTAGCTGAGTGTATTTGTTGTTGTGTCTGAATCTTCTAATCTGTTCTACTAATCCTGAGGTTTACTTTATTTTTATGAATTTAGTACAGGGTGTACAGGGTCTCACTGTGTAGATTGGATTCGTGATTCTCCTGTGGTCAACCTCGCAAGTGCTGGGATTGCAGGTGTGCACCACCATGCCCAGTCCCAACTGCCTTCTCAGTGTGCCCCAGAGGCGGGCCTGGCATGTCATGCCGGGGATCCAACCCCAGCCGGTGCACTCTGCCAAAGCAGGTGCTTTAGCCCACGGAGTTATCTGGTAGGCCTTCTGAGGTTCACTTTTTTAACAGTACCATTCTAATTTTATCACACTAGCTTTGTAGTATGATTTCAAGCCAGGGATGGGATGCTTTTTGCCTTTCCTTTGTTGCCCAAGATTATATTTGCTATTCTAGGTCTCTTCTACTCCAGATAATTTATAGAAATATTTTTTTTCTAAATCTGGGCTGGAAAGTGCTGGCCAGATAGCTCAGTGGATTAAAACTCCTGCTTAGGCAGAACACAGAGGCCAGGTTCGATCCCTGGAGTGCCATGCCCACCCTGCCCCCGGAGTACACTGAGATAGTAATTGAGATTGACTGTGGTGGCTTGCACCTGTAATCTCAGGGCTTGGGAGGCTGAGAACAAGAGGATCACTATGAGTCTGATCTACATAGTGAGATCCTGTAGATCCTGTAGCAAGTACTTAAAAATCAATTGATCAGTCAATCTGGGCTGGGGAGATAGCTCAGCAATCTAAGTGCCTGCCTGGCAAGTACAAGGACCTGAGTTGAATCCCAGTACTGTATGCTGTGCTGGCTCCAGAATGCCAGCCACACTGTACCAGGGCCAAAACCAGAGATGTGACATGCGCCTGCAGTCCCAACACTGGGAAGGCAGAGAAACGAGGATCATTATGACTCAGACATGCATAGTGAGACCCTGTATCCAGAAAACATTGTACGGTTTTTCTAGATCTGTGAGGTATATTAATCATATTTTAATCAAGATTACATTGAATTTGTATAACAATATTGTTAATATGGCCATCTTCACAATGTTGTTTCTGCTTATCCAGGAGCAAGGAATATCTCTCCAAGTTTCCCAAATCCTAGCCAATCTCCTTTTTCAGAGTACTACAATTTTCATTGTATAAATATTCTACTTCCTTTGTGAGATTGATTCCTAAGCATTTCATTTTTGGGGGGTGTTATAGGGAAAGGCGTGGTTTCCATAATTTCCCTCCTAGTGCATTCATTGTTGGTGTATAGAAGTGCTACTGATTTTTGAGTGTTCACATTGGGTCTTGCTACTCTACTGAACTTGGTTATTAAATCTACAAGCCTCTTAGCGGAGTTTTGGGGTCGTCTATGTATAATGTCATGTCATCTGCGAATTATGATAATTTCCTTTCCTTTCCAATCATTCCTTTTCTTTCTTTCTGTTGTCTGATTGCTTTGGTTAGTGTTTCCAGAACTCTGTTGACAGGAGTGGGGTCACTGGGCATCTTGTCTTGTCCTTGATTTTAAAGTGAAGGCTTTCAATTATCACTCATTTAGTTTGATGTTGGCTGTTGGTTTCTCATAGATGGCTTTTATCAGGTCGAGGTAAAGACCAACCTTATGTTCCAGACTCCTGCTTACTTCCTATTACTGCCAAGATTGATATTAATGATTATTGCTTTTTACATATCTATTGAAGTACATTTTCTGATACTAAGAATTATCCTTTGCCCTTTAAAAGCAAATATATATTGGAAAAATTGTGTAGTTTCCTGAGAAATTCCATGTAATAACCTGTTTTCTATAACATTAAGAAAACATTTGAAAAGTTTTTTAAACTCTACAATAGTTTTTCAGACATGTTTAATTGCTTTCCAATACGTTGCTCTTTCATATGTAATAATCCAGGTAACCAGGATATATGGGATAAATTAGATAATCCAACGATGTCAGGTAAGCTTTTTAAAAAAATAATTTATGTTATAATGATTTTACAATAATAGCTGTGTCTGCACCAATCAACAGACAAATTTTCCATTACTACTTTACTGATGCGCATGTGAGTTTGAAATGGGAATAAGTGAACTTCAGATATCATGCCTACTATGCAGATGGATTATGCAAGAAAGTAGTTACATAAAAGAGAATTCCTGTGGAAAAAATTCAAGCAAATGATGATCATATGTTTCTATCTTTTCTGCCTGATATTTTGTTCAAGAAATAGCATATACATTTTGTTTCAAAATAATGGAACAATAATCTAATGGTGGTTAATCTGGTATACTGTATTTTGAACTCAAATGTCCAGATTTAGTGAGAGATTATAAAATCTGAGGATACATTGACATTTTCACACAGCATCATGAGGATGCATACGTACATGTTTTTACCAGCACTCTTTGGTTCACATTTTCATTAACTTTTTCAAACTAGGTGAGTCTTTAGAATCAAATTAAAACATTTGATTTTTTTCAATAAATTGAAGTCACTGAAGAATTAAAGTTATTTTCTCATGTTCAGAGAAGGAGAAAAAAGAGAACAAGAGTTTAGCCGACACTCAGCAAATATGGATGTTTTTCAGGGTCCAAGGGCCTTTCATATATAAATTTACACTGTTACCTCATTTCCTCATTACCTCATTTCCATAGTTTGCAGCAAATATTTATTACACAGAATTAAATTAGTAATAATGTTTCTGTTAGTTAAAATGAAGACCACAGTATACTCCCAGCTTACCTTTTATAAAATAATGAAAATATACTTTTATATAAAGCTTACCTGAACATCTACAATATTTGTTTATATTATGAAGATACATTTATTTGTATAATGAAGGTTAATATTTGTTGCATTTATTTATACTATCTCCAGAACCAGATTGTATATTATTGGTAGATAATTATTACAAAATTTTAAATAGTACAAGCTTTTGCTGTTGTCTTTCTTCTGCTAGGTAGATTTTTCTTTGAAACAAATACTTTTGATTCTAGTGGTGAATTAATAAACATACCCACACTGATAGAGAAGCAAAAGAAAAAAATTATGATGCACTAACAATTTCAAATGACAGTTTAAGCTATAATCAATACATCTTCTGCAAACATAGCCAATACATATTGAATATCAGACATATGAGGTTAAATAATTATGAAATGCAATTATTCTGGATGCACTGAGGAAGTACAAAAGCTGTTTTTAGGCTGACTTGTAATCAGTAGTGTTAAGATTAGAACCCGTTCACATTAGTGTTATCATATTGTCAATACTGTTACCAAAGGATAATCATTAAGATGAACTTTGCGATGGTGTGCATGCACTGTTTATTTACATTGAATAATAAAGACTGTTTCAAAGGGATCTTGATGCGTTACCTCTGTAGGGAAATCGGTAGCAGATTTAAGACTACCTTTGAGGAGAATAGGGATAAATTAAAAGCTATCCACGCTATGAAAAAATTTTAAAAATCACTGAAAACAAGCAATGTAACTTGTAGCCTCCCCACTCATCAATGATATTTAAGAAACTTACTGCTTGTTTTGCTGAAAATCACTTACATGCATATTGAAGGCAACATGTCCATTTTTGTGGTTCCAAAATAATCGAAAGAGAAAGGCCCAAAGCCTCTTCCCAGAAAAACCACCATATGGTTATTGTAACTTCTGTGCTGAGGTGTAAATAATATTATTTTGCCCAAATAAAATAACCAAAGAAAGTAAGTTTCATATCCGTAGTCCTGATCTTAACATAAGGTGATGAAGTACCAAGCCGGTAGTCACGTTTGCTGCTTCACATTGCTGTGCTTTGTTTCTCAGCTGATTTTGGTCACTGCGTCTCAACCTTATCCAAGAGTTTAGGAAGATTCTTCTCATGCTGTGCTTTGAATTTCTAACTAGTGTAATTTTTATTGTAGTCATCTGTGCCAAGTCTATGGGAAAATCTCTTTTAAAAAGATGCCATGGTGATCAATTTTTTAAAAAGTGACATTTTATAAAAAAAAAACAAAAAACACTTTTGTAGAATTTTCATCCTGTGTGACTTCCCCAGCTAAAGTCAGGCATCGCATGAGAACACATCAGTAATTCCTGGCTCCTCTGTAGATCTGGATCAGCTTTCATAAGTGAACAGAGGTGCTTTTTCTCTTTTTGTATTATTCAGTGTTACCCAGATTTCTGAAACTAAGTTTATCAATGATTTATTTATATACAAGGCAAGAATAACTCTGGATAGAATTGATGAAATTTCCTATGCCCTTTTCAGCACTGATAAGGAAATGATTTTTAAAGAATGAAGATATTTGAATCAAAGTATTTTAATTATTTTGATATCAATATATCAGTATTACTTTAATGTTTGTTATTTATGCATTTTAAGTTGCATAAATATATTCTAAGCTTTATTTCTTTTGTTATCTTCTTTTACATCCCAATCATATCATTCTAGTATATGTTATGATGTACTGAAAGATTTTTATTTCAAAAATGAGCAAATAACCTCTTCTTCTATGCAAAAGTCCAAATTCACAGGGTGATAGCTGACCTTATTAACAGGTGAGTACATCCTCAAGGCAGAGGTCTGCTCAGGATATTTACCTTGATGTCTGTCTTGTAAGTTTGATGATTGCAGAGAAGTATTCTCTTCTTACAGAGGACAAATGCATGCATGATGGTATATCTGAAGCTGCATCACTACTGACCAAGAGCAGAACTCCACAGCAGAACTCCACAGCAGAACCTCCACAGGTACCAGATGTCCTGATGTTCCTACCAGCCTCTAGGTTCCCCTCATGGTTTTACTGGCTCTTGTTGCAATCCTGAATATCTTTTCATCATCTCCAAATATTGGAAGGACATTATCTTACCATTTTTCCAGCTTTGCTTTAAGTCCTTACTCTCATTTTTTCCTTCATATGAGATAAAGTCTTGGGTTCTGCATACGCTTCTTTTAAAAAATATTAATTGTAAGTTGGGGAGATAGCTTAGCAGTCTAAGTGCCTGCTGGGCAAGTGAAAGGACCTGGGCTCACTGCCCAGTACCACACACTGTGCTGGCCCCCGAACACCAGGTGCGCTGTGCCAGTCCTGAGACTTGGGTTGGTGGCGCATGCCTGCAATGCCAGGGCTGCAGAGGTTGAGACAGGAGGATCACTAGGGCTCTGAATTGTGTAGTAAGACCCTGTATCAGCTAAATAAATAGATAAATAAATAAACATATCTTATTGTTATGTATTATTGCAGCTATTCATTTAGGCAAAACAATAAAATTACATATAGATGTGGGCAGAATTTGGCACACTAACGAGTACGCTAATAAAGTGGGTTGGGCAAATCTTCAGTACAGTTAGATTTTCCAGCTGAGAGGCAATAATTCCTACCACGAAATCTATTGCACAAGGAACCAGCGATCCCCGATGCTCTAAGGTGCACAGCCTCCATTCTTAACTTATTCAAATGTTGCAAGAAGGTTTATTTTGGACCAACCTACTGTAGTTAATTTGTTGTAGAGATAAGTCCATTCTAACATTTCGGTCACCATAAGCCTTTTAGCCACCCCTCCTCTACCTTCAATCGCTTCGCTCCATAGGCCACCTTTTGGCCCATGATTCAGTCAAACTATCTAATAAATTTAGAGCCTTCTAGGCCCATGAGCTAGAGCTTGAAGTGCACAAATTCTGTTTCATGAGTCCACACCCATAAACCTGGCCCAGTGCAACTGCATGCTCCTTCACCGCTGCCCATGTGCATCTCCAAAAGCAAATCTCTTTTGGAAATGCCATCACAGATACAGAGAGAGATAGCTTACCTGATTTATGAGTGTCCCATTAAATACCTTAATGAAAAAAACATCTCATCTCCCCAGCTAGCTAGATTGTCTTCTTTACCAAGTGTAACCCAGTCCTACAATTCCCCTATACCAGAAGAAAGGCAAATTCCTCAGTGGATCTTGACAATTACCACGAACCAAAAAAAAAAAACCAGTCTGAACCACCTCTAAAATCACCCACCATAGGCCACCCACTTTTTTTTATTTGTTTTCCAATTGCAGTACAATCTTTATTTGTCTTGAGAATGAATGCACCTTACAATTTCTTTTTTAAAATAATTTTATTGAGAAACAAATAGCAATGAGACAGTTTCAAAACTAATCAGTACAACCGTTTCAATAAAAAATACATTGCATATTGTTGTCTCAGTAGTTATTCACTGTACAAGAGGCAGTCATGACATCCTGTCCACAAACACTATCAGAATGAATCTATTCACTGAGTTAAGAGAATGCAGCTGGATATCTATCCTAACTATACAGATGCAAAATGGTCCTTCATTTGTATCCCCTTTTTTTGTTTAGTTTTGTCAGAGAAAGGTATTCCATTGTCATTTAAATATTGTAGGTATATGAATTCAGCAAAATATTCCAATTTAGTCCAGTAGTCCATGATAGTAGTGGGTCATCCACAGGACTGGGATGCTGGGCTTTAAAGGACTCAGGTCAACAGCGGCTTCTTTTAAAGAAGCCATGGGGGCCTGCCTCCCTGGGTGTCTTCCCGGGTCCACACAAGTGCAGAAGATGAGAAATCTTGACTGTAGCATGTGACGAACACAACCATGTTTAGCACAATGTGCCCTGGAAGCCTTCGACTAAAGATGAGCAGTACAGCTGGGAGGGGCCGGCCAGACAGCTCAGCGGTCTAACGCGCCTGCTGAGGCAAGCTTAGGCCAAGTGCAGGGACTGCACTTGCATCCCTAGTACCACATGCCACCCCAGCCGCGCCCCCAGGGTGGGTGAGGCGGCCATAAAAGATAAATAAGTAAATAAATACTGTTGGAGACATAGCTCAGCAACACAAGCCCTGGCCTGGCACGCACAAGGTCTTAAGTTCATTTCACCTACATAAAATGGTCATCGATACTGACGCATCAGTTATTACAATTGTTTTATTATTTATAATTTAATTTGATAAAGAAGTCAATTATTATCTTTCTAAAATTAATGTCATATAAATGGTGGTAGTAACCGTCAAAGAAAATAACATGGGAGAAATATTAGACACTAGGAAACCACTTCATAGATTCAATAATTCTTCAATAATTCAATAATTGGCTTCAGTAAATCTTTTTTCTTTCCCTTTCTCCCTGCAAATACATAAATTTGTTTGTTTAAATACAATGAATTGCCTTTTAAACTATGATACAGGTCCTTGAAAATAATGAAGAGTATACATAATCTGTCTTTTAAGAAAATATGCAACAAAGCAGGATAATGTTTAAAATATATTATTGTTGAGGCTATTTGAAAAATATATTGCCCTATGAAAAATATTTTCTTTTAAAATTTTAGCAGTTAAGTCATTAAACTGACACAAATAAATAGCTTATTTGTCTCAAGTGTCCAAATGAACTATATAGAAAATCAATTTTGCCTAAACAAAGAACACACGGTAAATAATGTGATTATATTAAAATGAATATGCTAGTAGTCACCACGTAAAAATAAGCACTGGGATGTATTTTCTCAAGACTGAATACTGTAGAACAAAAAAAGAATTATCACAAGGGAATGAGCGAAGGTCTCTTCTTATTTCCTTTTATTACACTCCGACTAACCAGCACCGTCATTATCATAAGCAGATAAATAAACGAGAGCTCTACAATGAGGCATAATAGAATATCATTTAGATGACATTCATTTTCTTTAAAACTGCGCAGGGGAAAGAAAACAAAAGAGGTCTAATAAATATTTTAAACAAATGGCTTATTTAGTTACCTGAACACAAAAGATCTATTACCGGTGCCTTCACGGAGTGTCTCTGTGGCTTCCAGCAGCCCGGGACACTCCCGCAAGGATTTCTCCTCAGCGTTGGAAGTCGCATGCCATATTGTCTTATGATTTTGTGCAATCTCATAAATGTCTTATAATTTTCAGCAGGAAAAATAGCTATTTCTCAGAGGAATGAAATGAATACAAAACAAAGTAGTGTCACAATATTTGTGATATGTTTTCTTCTCTTGATTGCTGAGGAAATATTTGGGCTGAGATTTTAATGTAATTTTACTTTACCCGAGTACACAAAGCCTTCAAAATATTTTTCCATAACATATCAATTTCACAATACCCTTCTCGTAAGCTTGCACCACATAATTTCTTCTTTCACTCCTCCAACCTTTTTTAATGATAGTAAAATTTGAAAGAAGGGAAAAAAGGAGAAAGAGGGTAAAGGAGAAGAAACAATAAAAAAGGAAACAAGATCTGCAGAATCACAAAGCATTTTACCTTATTAAATTTAAAAATAAACCAATTAGTAAACGTTTTATAAAGTCAATTAATTATGTAGTTTATTGTCTTTTTCAAATGTTCAAGCCACTCACCAGCAAAGAAACAAAAAATAACCTCAAATTGATTTACATGCACAAAACTTCCAATTAAAAAAAAATCAAATTGCCAATATAGCGGCTGATTTATCATATTATGCCAAGGTTTGGCACAGTAAGGAACAAAAAATTTCGTTATTGGTCTGATTATGTTGGTGAGCAAAGTTGAAGAGAAGTTTCCTCAACAAGACAGAAATGAGAATAAAAGAAATTATATTTTCATTCACAGTGCGATCACACTGATCAATATTTTTGTCGATTCCTTTTCTTTAAATGAAATATTACTTTTGCTTTATTGTATATAAAATATATTCTCAAAATATTCTTTCTTTCTCAAATTTTTTAGAATAAAGAAAATAACAGTTGACACCAGGACTTGGATATGGTACCTTTGAAATTCTCATAATGATCCAAATATTTGTTTCATTGTAGATTAACTAACAGCATAGTAATGTTTCATCCTTTCCAGGAAATGCTGAGAATTGATTTACTGAGTTGGGAATATGTACAGGTTTTCTCAAGAAAACAAACCTTGGGCCAGGTGTGGTTGCACACACACAGAAGCCGCAGACGCTGAGGCAGGAGGACTGCCATGATGTAGAGCCCAGGCCGGGCTACGTAGTGAGTTCAAAGAGCCTGAGCTGCTTAGGAAACCAGCAAACAAATCCAGAGAAAATAAAACAAAGTAATGTTAACTGCATTCATAAAGGCCAATATTTTTTCTATTGCCTTTTCTTTTTATTGTCCTGTTTCTCTTCAAAAAAAAAAAAAATGTTTCGAATTTAAGAAAAAAAATTATGCTGGGGGAAAAATCACTTATTACTTCTGATATATATTCTAGTAACATATTGCTTTTATTACTTTGATGGGGAAAACACATTGTTTTCATCAATGCTAATAAAATATCGATAAAATAATGATGCTATTTTTGTGAGAGTATCTAATTTAGTTCACTTGAGCAAATACATATAAATGAGACTGCTGGTGTGGCCCCAAAGTCACAATGTGACCACACCCTTTTGTCACTACCGGTAACACATGAGAACTTCAGTTGCCTCTAAGACACAGCTGTTAGTACTATTTGCCTTTTCATCCCAGATACTGTATTACATGGAATATGAAGTTTCATTGAAGTCAAATTTGTATTTGCTTTTTTTTAGGGAAGGGTCTACAGGGTGTTCAGGGTCTCACTGCTGTCGGTCGGACACATAATCCGCCTGTTTACAGCCTCCCCCGAGCTGGGATCACAGGTGCGCGCCGCCACGCCCAGTCTCAGTCGCCCTCCCAGTGCGCCTGGCGGCGGGGCTGGCACAGAAGGCCCCGGGATCGAACCCCCATCCTGTACCTGCTTGCAGACACTTTAATCAGCTGAGCTATTTGGCCAGCCCCAAATTTGTATTTTCAATGAGAAAATTTTATTATTTTTCCCATTTTGTGTCTTATATTATGACAGATATGTTCAAATCTCACACACTTGTGCATTTTTCATCCAAATATCGAGTTTGAGGATCTTTAAATTCTGGATGTAAATCCTTTAATGTAAAGGATTTACGTATTTATAAGCTATAACTATGTTTTTCTTGTGTTTACTTTTCATTAGTTCATGTTTGTAGCATGCAATGTCTACCTTCCTTGTGTGGAGTGCATACACGTGTGTAGCTTGCCTTAATCTTTCATCCCCTCCCTCCCTCCATCTTTAAATCTTATTCGCACTTGACCCAGACCTACCTCCCTACTGCCTATTAGTGTTCTAGGTTTCATTTTTCTTTTTATTCATAATTTGCATTTGTTATATAATACAAACCATGCAATATCTAAGCTTGTATATCTTTTTGTCTTTGAGCACGGTGGTGTCCAGGTGCACTGATTTTCCTACACACAGCACGATGTTTTCTTTCTTCATGGCAGAAAGCTACTCTATTTTGTCTAAATACCACATTCTCTTTATCGCTTCATCTGTTGATGAACATGCAGACCACCCCCAAGATTGAGCTGTTGTGAATTTTGTGCTTCATTACTAAGCTTGCATTTTTTTTTCTTACAGTGTCTATTGAACAGAACTTTTAATATGTGGTTGAGTCTGAATATAGAACTTTTCTTACATCATTTTTATTTGTTCAATTTATGCTTTTATGAGACAGGATCTTGCTCTGCGAGCCCAGCCTGGCATAAAACACATACCACCTCCGCGTCTCGAGTGCTCGCCTTACACGGTGGTGGCACATTCGGCACGTAAGTCAAGGTTTTAGGATAAGTTTTCTAAAACAAATATTTGGGGCCGGGGAGATGGCTCAATGGAACAAGTGCTTCCCTGGCAAGCACAAGGGCCTGAGTTTAATCCCTGGTTCCACCAATAAATAAATAAATAAATAAATAAATAAATAAATAAATAAAACTATTATTTGCCTAACTCTGGAGAATACAATTCTTGCTGTTTTTAATAAATGTTTTATTGTTTTAAAGTTCTCATTGAAATTTAGTGTCCACTTTGATTTAATTTTTATACATGGCTTGTAGTTGAGTAGTTTATTTTTTGGACAGAGATCTCTAATTATTTTATTATCATTTCTTGAAAAATGAAAGTTAAGCCAGAATACTCATAGACTTGGTTGCTACTTTTCCATACCATGTATTTCTCCCATTCATGATCAAGAACAAAAGCAACTGCTAAGAATTTTCCAGCTTAAATCTTACAGTGTTGATTCATGAAGAAATTAAAAAGAAACTTGGTAGTAGGCAATAGCAAGATATATCTGTGTCAGCTGGGGATGTGATTAAGACATGGAGGGAGGGAACAGAAATGAAAAAATTGAGATGTGTTACGCATGCGTACCTACTCCATACAGGAGTGTAAACATTGCCTGCCATTACAACCACAGATACATATCCAGTCCTATTTGTAATCATGATTACGAAGGAGATCTTTGTTACAACTGTATAGGACCATTCAATCCCTTTCTCCATCCAATTCTGTCCCTTTAAAAAAAAATTGTTTTAATGTATTTAGTACAAGGTCTCACTACGCAACTCAGACTCATAGTGATCTTCTTGTTTTCAGCCTCCCCAGCAAAAGAATTACAGGCGTGTGTCACTACACCTGCCCTCGGTAGCCAGCTCACTACACCTGGGGGTGAGCTGGGGTCCCAGCCAAGTGCAATGTGGTGCTGGTCTCTACCCAATTCCGTTGCCTGTATTCCATCACATTTGTTAGTCCTGCGAACACGTTTATGGCAATGTTCTTCCATACACGTCTTGAAGATGAGACTAGACATAATTGTTCCACAATTATTTTGCAGGGTTTTGTATAAATAAGATAATCAAGACATTTTCTAGTAGAGAGGGCCACATAAGAGTTGGTTGCTAATGGGTATACACATAAATGTCATATAACAGTATGTACACATATGTATTCTATTCATATACACAAATGTTCATATGTATATAACTTTTTGTTAAACCTCCTTTATGATTTTCTTAAACATGTTTCAGAATTTGTGTTCTATATGAAAAATCATTATTTCTCTAAAATTGTACTACTGTTGATTACTTCACTGATACTCAAATGTTCTATTTGATAGACATATCATCACCAAATATTTATAAGACAATATTTATCAATACTTCTGGAGTGACTTTATGAAATATAATTTATTACTAGTGTGTTCCTACCCTATATTTTGCAAATGGTTAAAC
>NW_004524813.1:2534855-2537928 GCF_000260255.1 Octodon degus
AAGGAAGGAAGAAAAAGAAGAGAAGAGCTTTGAAGGATGGGCTGAAGTCAGCCAGATGTGTGGAAGAGAGTTGTGGGTTTAGAGTTTGATAGTGTTACTACATTTTAGTATTTAGACAAACATTTGTTGCATTATTGTTACTGAAATTGCAACTATAGAAATGTACACAGAAATCTTTCTGCCTGTGTTATATCTTGAAGAAATCACTATAAAATGGGAAGTTTTTAAAGAATCCCTGTTGACTCAGGGTGAAAGGCCTTCTACCGAGTCATAAATGCCTGTAGGCATACCAGTGGTTAAGGACAGCTTCTTTTCATCACGTGAAAATATTTTCATTTATTTGTTTATTTGTTACATATATTTAGATTACCCCCACGATGTGACTCAGGTATACACTGGGCTAATCACCATTCGTAAATGAATTAGCATATTCATCATCTCACATAGGTAATGGGACTTAATGGAATCCTTTATCTTGAGAACATTTGGCAACCACTTTTTCAGCAAGTTTCAAGTGTGCAGTTGAGTATTCTCATCTGTTGTCATGTGGTCACAACACTATATAGCCAGCCCACAAAATTTAATCATTTTCCAAAATTATAATTTTATAACTTAGACCAATACCTCTTTACCTCTTCATTCCTGACAGCTCCTGGATATTTTTTATTTCTACTTTTTGTTGTCACCAAAGTGTCAACTCAAAATTAACAACTTCTTTAGGTGGTACTCAATAGGCTTCCTCCAATCTTAGAAAATCCTAACTAGTTTTTCTTTTTTCTTTTTCATTTTCATTAGGAAGGGTCTACAGGGTGTTCAGGGTCTCACTACTAGATTGGACTCGTAGTGATCCACCTGTTTATAGCCTCCCAAGAGCTGGGATTACAGGCGCGTGCCACCACGCCCAGTCTCATTCGCCCTCTCAGCATGCGGCAGGGGCGGGCCAACACGTCAGGGCTGGGGATCAAACCCCAGCCCCTGTGCCTGCTGGCAGGCGCTTTAATCCACTGAGCTATTGGGCCGGCCCTTTTTCCTCAGTTTTAATTGGGTCACATCTAAAAGAAATGCACATTATAATGTATTAACACACTGCAAGACAAAAAATTTCTTTCATGGAATTATTCTGAAAATGCTACACATTTGAGGTTTTTTAAAACTCAATTTTTTAATATTCAATTTTTCAAAAATTATGTATTTGTCACAGTGGCTTTGCAGAAACACTAACCCTCTGCACTCAGTTCATCAACAGGCGTGGCCCATACACAAACGGGAAAAAATAATGTAAGTGTAGCAGCACCACACAACTGAGGCCAAAATTGTATCCTTGGGGTATTACATAGTTTAAGTACACTTGAAGCACCATATATCTGTGATGTTAGAGAGATTGGCAAGCACAAAACGACCAGGAAGTATTGCGGCAATGTTCCAGTACTCCATGAGGAGCACAGTCATTATGTATCACCTACATATATTAACCAAAAAAGCCTTGACAATATAATAAAACGCAGAACAGCCACTCTTCCACTGAATTTTCATTTCCTTACAGTAATTATGCTCATCTCTGTGTTATATCTCTATCTGCTCCTCCCAGAGTAGCCAGTACCCTTCAACTCACTCTGCAGCCTACAGTTTCTAGCTATGTTGAAATTTCTAGGAAAATGAGAACTATTTATTTCACTATTTTATTTTTACCACCTACTCATCTGTACGTGTGATTGGCATTTAGTATTCATGGAAATATTTGTTTCATGAATGGATGAGTTAATGTAAAGACATAAAAGAAGACAGCCCAGAATGAATCGGAAGTCCTATGTCACTGAAAATTGACACTCACTTTATTCCCAAAGAATAAAAACACTGCAGGATTCATAGTTCTTGTAAGACTTTTATTATGATCAGCCAAATAACCTATAATATTGTTATCCTAGGAAAATTGGTTAAGAAGGGCAAATCTCTTCATTTTTCCCACCAAATTTTCTGACATCTCAGATGCTGTTAAAGTTAAATCCTCTATGAACAATAGAAATAAAATGTTGGCTATGGCTGGAGTCAGTGTTGACCTCAAGCTGACATTTGTTACTTATCTAGTTTCCAGTATATCAAAATGGGTGTTACTCTGTCATATATCCACTGGCAGTTTATAGGTGACAGATTAAAATGATTTGGTATTCACTCCAGATGGCTGAGAAATCTGGTTCATGGCTTCATGCTCATTTTTATTACAATGATGACCTTTTAAATCTTTTATTTATTTATTTATTTATTTGGTAAAAAGTCTTGCTATGCAATTCAGACTCGCAGTGATCCTCCTGTCTCAGCCTCCCCACCACTGGGGTTACAGGCACGTGCCACCATCCCTGGTTTCAGCGGCTGGTGCAGCATGCAGTACTGGGGATCAAACCCAGGTGCTTGCGCTTGCCAGGCAGGCACTTAGACTGCCAAGCTATTTCCCCAGACTTGCAATGATAACTATTGAAACATGATTTCTTTAATTTTTATGGGGAGTTTTAAAAAAATAATGATTCATATTAGTAAATTGGAACCTCTACAGTGAATTCCAATTTGAAGATGGCATGGATTAAAATAACAGTTTTCATTTACCTTCCCAGAAGCATACAGAAAGGGAGAATTAAAATTTAGGATTTTATGTCTCATCACTAAGTGTCGTCTTCCAAGAGCCGGATATGTCAAAGGTTGGTGCAGGAACAAGGACTCACGTGTGGAGCAGCGCCACAGCGGCCAACAGCAGCTGTCTAGGTAAAAGCAAGGAAAGCGTTCTTTGGAAGCTCTTGGTCTACCTAGAATCTGCTCTCTGCAAAAGAAAGTTTAGATAGCTAGATTAAAGAGATGTTGGCATTAAAAACCTAGAAAATAAGGAAAGTGAATTAGAACGAGAGCAGCAAGGCCACAGGCCCTGCCCACACTGAGAAGACTCACTGTCTTTGTTTGTTTTGCTTTTGTATTTTAGGGAAGGGTCTACAGGGTGTTCAGGGTCTCACTACTAGATCGGACTCATGGTGATCCGCCTGTTTGCAGGCTCGCAAGAGCTGGGATTACAGGCTCGCACCACCACGCC
>NW_004524813.1:2539075-2546417 GCF_000260255.1 Octodon degus
GAGTGCTCGCCTTACACGGTGGTGGCACATTCGGCACGTAAGTCAAGGTTTTAGGATAAGTTTTCTAAAACAAATATTTGGGGCCGGGGAGATGGCTCAATGGAACAAGTGCTTCCCTGGCAAGCACAAGGGCCTGAGTTTAATCCCTGGTTCCACCAATAAATAAATAAATAAATAAATAAATAAATAAATAAATAAAACTATTATTTGCCTAACTCTGGAGAATACAATTCTTGCTGTTTTTAATAAATGTTTTATTGTTTTAAAGTTCTCATTGAAATTTAGTGTCCACTTTGATTTAATTTTTATACATGGCTTGTAGTTGAGTAGTTTATTTTTTGGACAGAGATCTCTAATTATTTTATTATCATTTCTTGAAAAATGAAAGTTAAGCCAGAATACTCATAGACTTGGTTGCTACTTTTCCATACCATGTATTTCTCCCATTCATGATCAAGAACAAAAGCAACTGCTAAGAATTTTCCAGCTTAAATCTTACAGTGTTGATTCATGAAGAAATTAAAAAGAAACTTGGTAGTAGGCAATAGCAAGATATATCTGTGTCAGCTGGGGATGTGATTAAGACATGGAGGGAGGGAACAGAAATGAAAAAATTGAGATGTGTTACGCATGCGTACCTACTCCATACAGGAGTGTAAACATTGCCTGCCATTACAACCACAGATACATATCCAGTCCTATTTGTAATCATTATTACGAAGGAGATCTTTGTTACAACTGTATAGGACCATTCAATCCCTTTCTCCATCCAATTCTGTCCCTTTAAAAAAAAATTGTTTTAATGTATTTAGTACAAGGTCTCACTACGCAACTCAGACTCATAGTGATCTTCTTGTTTTCAGCCTCCCCAGCAAAAGAATTACAGGCGTGTGTCACTACACCTGCCCTCGGTAGCCAGCTCACTACACCTGGGGGTGAGCTGGGGTCCCAGCCAAGTGCAATGTGGTGCTGGTCTCTACCCAATTCCGTTGCCTGTATTCCATCACATTTGTTAGTCCTGCGAACACGTTTATGGCAATGTTCTTCCATACACGTCTTGAAGATGAGACTAGACATAATTGTTCCACAATTATTTTGCAGGGTTTTGTATAAATAAGATAATCAAGACATTTTCTAGTAGAGAGGGCCACATAAGAGTTGGTTGCTAATGGGTATACACATAAATGTCATATAACAGTATGTACACATATGTATTCTATTCATATACACAAATGTTCATATGTATATAACTTTTTGTTAAACCTCCTTTATGATTTTCTTAAACATGTTTCAGAATTTGTGTTCTATATGAAAAATCATTATTTCTCTAAAATTGTACTACTGTTGATTACTTCACTGATACTCAAATGTTCTATTTGATAGACATATCATCACCAAATATTTATAAGACAATATTTATCAATACTTCTGGAGTGACTTTATGAAATATAATTTATTACTAGTGTGTTCCTACCCTATATTTTGCAAATGGTTAAACGTGGACTCATAGTTGCAGTTCTTCACAGAAATACATACAATCTGCACAGATTTTGGCCTTAAACCCATACCCTAAGTCAGGATTCCAACATTTTTCTATAAAAATCCATATAAAAGTATATTGATTCTCATGGATCAGTCTCTGTCAGTTTTTTTTTTAACAACTACATTCTTTAAAATTATAAATATTATTCTAAACTCTCATCTCTCATGCAAAGAATTTGGTACCAACAGGAATGTGTCCTGTAAGCCGTGCTTGTGAAGCGTGTGCCTGACTGAAAGAACTGGCTTCGCTGCCTCTGGTTATTCACAGTGGTCCTCCTGGAAGGGCACACAGCTTGCACGACTTCTCACAGCTAAACTATTTAGCTTTATTTTGCTAATCCTCTTTCTGATTCACTTCTTGAAAGTTTGTGCTCTGTCTTTGCAACTTTTGACTCTATTATTTCATTGCCTATAAGAGGGATTCAATTAGCATTTGTTGACAACATTCATCGGTGTATAAATGATTGATTTTCTTTGAAAACTTATTTTCTTTTTATGGCACAAGAACAGTGTCTAGGTGAAATATGGCCTCATCTTCACTGCAACTCTTTGTAGAGGCGATGGTACCATCCCTTAAAGCTGGTCTATTCTTCTGACTGACCTTGACTGTGTACCGGAAGAAATGTTTTCTTAGTTGCAGCGTCTAGACCTCAAGAGGCTTTTTAACCTCTACCCTTGCATTACAGTCTAAGATCATCATGAAGCTAAATTAGCACCCTGGAGGATAAAGTCGAATTTGGAGCTCATCCCCAGTGCCATCCATGGGAGGGGGCATCTCCAGCCTCCCACCTTGCCAGGCTTTCAGCACAGCCGACTGCTAGATGAATGCTGAAACATAATCCTTTAGACAAAAGTAACAAAATTCACCAGCTGACTAATGTATCTTTGGGAATTTGTAAATCTCTGCAATTTTAAGCCCTTACATTTGGGAATAATTTGTGACATTACAGTAAATATATAATATACAAATTAGTGCTTGGAAGCCTGAAAGTGTACAATATTGGCCTCAATACCAGATAACAGGCTGTAACTAAAAAGGTAACAGGAAAATCATGACAGACTTACTGGCTAGCAGAAATACTGGGTTTTAGGAAAAGCCAAAGATGAACTAAGCTGGATAAGTAAACTATTTCATACCTTCTCTTTCTTTACACAGAAAATTTCTTAAAAAATGAGTCACCAAGAAACGCAGTGTGACTACCTGGACTTCCGTTAAAACTTCACAGAAGCAGAGGGGGGTATTACAAACAGAACTTCGGATAATATTAATGGTTTAAATGTCACAGAATTCTCAACCAAGCTCAAGTAAAACAGAATGCTGTCTTGAAAGATCTAGTGGTATGACCGTTTCAGTACTGAATAACTGCTGTTCCAGGAAACCAGTAAGCATTTGATGACCTATTCTAAAGAAAACACTGCTGTCCTGGAATAGAAGTTTTAAAACATAAAATAATTCAAAGAAAAAGGTTCTAGTCTTCAAAGCTCTATATTTAGAAAGGAGACTTAAAGGCCTACTTACTGTAAGTTTAGCATACTTCTTTCCTGAAGAAGATATACATTTGAAGGGCCGGCCGGATAGCTCAGTGGACTAAAGCGTCTGCTTAGACAGATGCAGGAGCTGGGGTATCGATCCCAGCATGACATGCTGGCCTTGCTCCCAGGGCACACTGGGACCAGGACTGAGACTGGGTGTGGTGGTGCGCGCCTGTAATCCCAGCACTTGGGAGGCTGTAAACAGAGGATCACTGTGAGTCCGATCTGTGTGGTGAGGCCCTGTAGACCCTGTACTAAGTACATTTAAAAATAAGTAAGTATATTTCAGAACAGTGAAGGCAAAGCCAAGACCTGAGGACAACTGTGTGTTTGGGAAACACAACCAGGGTTTAAAGCTTCAGTTGGATATTAGAAATTCATTAGCTACGACTGCACTTGCTTTGCATTTCTCCCGCTCTTACGTGGTTGTGTCTTTTGTAGAATCACCCAGAGTCATCTGGGCTGAACCTGTTATCAAATCGTGCTGCATCCAAGGACAATGTTTTCCAAAGCAAATGTCATTATTCATTTCTGTCTTCTCAAAGCATGTTTTGTGTGTACTGGGGAGGTATTTTTCCTTTACGCTTCACCAAGGAGGATGCCACTTAAATTGCTTCTTTGTGGAAGGGACCTTTATTCAAATAACTTCCTGCCTAATGCTGTTGACTTAATAATGTTCATTATTTCACTAGCTTCAATAAAACTATACTTCCAGAAATGTAAGCAATTCCAATTTTACTCTGAAATCATAAGAGTTCATAAATAACAATCCTCGTGCCCCACCAAATTCCACTTATCCATTCGCTCTATCAACTTAATAATTCCCACCCAACTACAGTTGTTAAGGGCAGTGGCATGATCCAGAGGCAACTGAACAAGCCAAATATTCTCATGCTTTTCTGTCACAATCACTTTCAATTCATTATTTACCAGCTTTTTTTCCCCCTTGTAACGGGAAACCCTCTTGATAGTCAAAGGTTAGCTTCACTATTATGCATAAATGTAGTATGTCCATAGAATCATACTGAATTGAAAGAATTTAATTTAAGAGATTTTCCTTTGTCTTGTAGAAAAGAAAAGACTATGACAACCTACACTCAGCTTACTGCCAATTTGAATAAATATTCAGTATCTCTAAGTATATTTCATATGCGATATATAACAGTATCACTGAATGTTAAATGTGGCCATTAATTTTTTGAAGCTCTTCTCTTGAGGAGACAGGGGCATATATCTAGAGTTCACCTCACAGTTTTATGTGCTCACAGGTGGGGCTTTGGGGGGTAACTGAATCATGGGGGTGTGATACTGGATTAGTCCACTGATTTGTTTAGTGTAGTTCTGTCTATGAATGATGGATTTACTGAACAGGGAAGACCAACCCTGGGGTTGGGCTGCATCCACCAATGGGCTTGTAGCCTGAACGTAATAAAAGCCCACACAACAATCTATTTCTTCTCTGACATGGCCCTCTACCCTACTGCCCTGCCTTGGAGCCAGCCAGCTATGGACTGAAACATATACAAACTGTGAGCTAAAAGAAATCTTTTCCTCTAACTTGCTGGTGTCTGGTATTTTGTCACAGAATGGAAAATATTACTAAGATAGGAGTTTATTTTCTATACTTTGAATTTGAGCTAAACTTATGAATTAATTGACCAACACATATGTCACAAATGACACAAGTCCCACAGCCATATGGGTCTTTGAGAACCCTTACTGATCCTAACTTCTTTGACTTAGAATATCAACCTGAGACATTCATGGAAAGATACTGGTCTAGATCATTTTAAGACAGTTGAGATGGGCCTGATGTTCTCCAAGATTTACTTTTTAGAAGTTTTTCCTTCTTCTTTAGTGCAAGACACTTTGTAGCTGGCCACGTCTATGTCATGCTTCATGGCCGCTCTGGACAACATTTGCTTTGGACGCAGCAAGTGTTGGTAACAGGTGCATGCATTTCAGATGACACTGAGCCACAGCCTCTTTGGATGAATCCACCTCTCTGCAAAACTTCTTAACAGGTCTGCGATGAGCTCGTCTCTTACCCATGATTCAGCAGAAATTTGGAGATTATGCATGGCTATCTTTTTCCTCCCTTAATAAGCAACATCCTTTTCCTAGATCAGTACAAATACTCTTTCTCCTTTATGTTGCCTTGTAAGTTTTAATAAAGCCTTTTTTAAAGAGACATTTATGAGTCTACATGATATTTATCTTGAGTGCAGCAGGTTGAACTGGTACATGAAAACCAGTAAATACCAAAGGCTGCTGGCCACACCAAGGATGGCTAGTGACCAATTACTGTGAGTAATGAAAAGTAATTGTAGAAGGTGTCATCCCCAGTCACTGGAAGAGTCCTGACAGGTGTCAGTGGATACTGGGTATGTTGTGGCTGCTGACACTGAGAACCAAGAGCTGATGGCATTTAAAACTCAGGCTCTTAACACTAAATGTGGTCATACTTTGCCTATTTGTGATTTTTATAGAATCTGAGCAAAATCTTTTTTAAACTTATTGCTAAAAATTTGAGGATAAAAGCTCCTTGTGCATGGAATCCACAGATCAATAACCAATAACCAATAACCAATAACCAATAACCAATACCAACTGCTAGATGTGAGCGGGGAAACATGGCTTTCCACGCAATTTGACACTTTTGCTAAATGCAAAAGTGAAATCGCACAAAACATTTCAGAAGAACCACCTGGCTATCTAATAAGATCATAATAAGTGATAACCAAAAAGTTATCATCTACAGTAAATAATTCACAAATAAATTTTGCTTGGGGACTTTGGTCAGGGGCATGTGTGAGGTGGATATAAAAAAGGGACCTGTGCAGCCTGAAGCCCATATCTCCTTGGATGTCTGGTTACAGATTAGAGGACAGCCTACAGGTCAACAGTCCAAGTAGGATCAAAACACATTGCCTTAAGAAAGGTATGCCCCAGTCCTTGTCCTCCCCATGCTCTCATTAACTACTTTTAGAGTAGCCCTCAGCCCAGCAGTGTAGCAGACCAGCCTGCCCTTTCCATGTCTACCCCTGTGCTCTACCCAAATTTCTGCATAGATGTTGTTCATTTGTCCATTATTCTTGCTTTATGATTCTCTCAATAGAACGCTGTTCTGTCCTGAGTCTCAGGCTGAAGGATCTCCCTGAAGGCAGCCCCTTTGGACACGCACTCTGAGTAATCACTCATTCTTCGTTCTACCACATCCAAGGTCAAGTGTGCCAACACATGTCAGGGCAGAGGCTCCGCTACTCAAAAGGAAGGGACTCAACAGTAACCTCATAGAAATATGAGCCTGAAATTCTTTCAACACTGTTTTTGGGCCAGCCAAAGAACTGAGCAGATTAAACTGCTGTGTCTGCCCAGCCTCCAGGGCACGCTGAGAGGGCGACTGAGACTGGGTGTGGTGGTGCACACCTGTAATCCCAGCTTTTGGGAGGCTGAACACAGGTGGATCACTATGAGTCCAATCTACCTAGTAAGACCCTGTAGACCCTATAGACACTGAACTAAAATACAAAAACAAAACAAAAAAATGATTTTTACTGAATATTCTTTTTTTAATGGGGGATTACTAAATTAAATGAATATTTTTTATTTAATTAAAATTTTATTTAACTTATTAAATATTTTTCCTCAGGCAATCTATTATATGTCAACTCATTAGATGATGCTGTGGCGTGGACATGGTTCATTCTGAAGCTTTCATGTGGCTGTTCATACCTTGCTGCACAGGGTAGTAGTGTGGACAAGTGTTAAAACTTTTAAACAATAGAATTGGTTGAAACTGAGTAAGTGCAATGAGCAGTTGCTGGTTTTAGTGTGGAAGTATGTTCCCAGCTGCTCCCACAAGGAGTTTCACAAGCATTAGTTGTTAAAGAAAACCTGACTCGTCCCTTGACGTGTCCGGTGCACGTAGTCTCACGTTCGTGTGCCTTCAGGTAGGACACAGAGCCCAGCAGACATCTGCACCTTACGTCCGACTGGTGAGCACTGTGAACTCAATGATTAACATCACTGTTGTAATGGAAATCTCAGCCTCAGGTACTGAAGCAACACGAAATGAACTAAGACAGCAGAATGGAGTATGGAAGAGAAATGGCCACATTCTGGAGTATCAAGGTGGAATTTTTACCCATCATTTCCAGGTGTGAATCATGGATTCTGGAAAGCCTCTGCTGCCGAATTTAAAAGAAAATGACAATAGACAGTATATAATTATCTCAAATGTTAGCTAAAACCCATAGTTCTGTCT
>NW_004524813.1:2546947-2549369 GCF_000260255.1 Octodon degus
AAATCTTATTGACTCTTCTGTGAACTATTTCATGTAAAAGACAGCTAAAATAATGGTAATTATGTGGTACTAAAGTAATAACATGGCAAGATAATTTTTTATGTTAGAATACATTTTAAAAGATCTTAACTAATCAATATAAATGAGCATAGTGGTGAAATGATAAAGCTATGTTTTGGGAAAAAGTTTGTATTTCATCTAGTCTAAATTAACATTCAAATGAATACTAATAATTCTTATCCTTTGCATATTCTTTCCTTTGCAATCAAAACAAAATAATTCATTAAAACATTCATTGATATACAAATAGACTGTCAAGTTCTGGAAGGCAATGAGATAAGCATATTCTACTGCTGTCATTATTTCCTCCAGCTTTACTGCAAATATCTCTTAATATTGCAAAGAAAATGACAAAATAATAGAATGTGTCCATTTACATCTTTATTGACCAATGTCTCAGGAGAAGTTGCCAAATTCATGTGTTATTAAAATTCTGAGCAATATGTTGTCATTGTGAAACATCAACTGGAAGGGAGAAGCCTGTGTTCTGTGGGTACACTGCAGCTTCATTAACTACACCAGCCCCATCACACCCACTCCACGAATTATCACACACACATTGTGACAAGTTCTGCAACTCACTGAACATTAGCTTTTCATCCATGAAAAGATGCTGTGAGACTAGAAGATCTTTACAAAACTTTTTAGCTCAGAATTCCCAAGGATAGAGATGTAAATCAAATAGAATCCAAGAGCAGTTTTCTGATGGAGAACATCCTCAATGTTTAGATGAAGGTATCATGTCGTTTTTCATGAGGTCCTGAACCAAAGCTGAGCCAAGGTGTTGGGCTTCCTTCAGCAGCCTAACGAGATCTCTGCAATGACCTAAATGGGCATGGGGGGAGAACATTTAAGGGTGTTTCTGCCCATTACTCCTTTAAAAGTAACACAACACTTAATTATCTGAATGTTCCCTGATATTTTAGGGCACATATGGTGCTTGTTCAGGGAAAATTTCCATTTTGTTTCTGGTCTTTTTTTTTTTTTTTTTTTCTGGTACCAGGAATCACACTCAGGACCTTGGGCTTGGCAGACAGGCACTTGTGCCACTGAGCTATCTACCTGGCCCTCCCATCTGGCTTCATAATGTTTAGTTTTATCATTTAATTATTATAACATTTCTGGTAGTATTGACGATGGAAAACAAATTGTTTCACAAGAATATTGTTAAAATCTACTACTCTACATTTCTGTTGCCAAGCCCAGAAGCTGTACAGCAACTAATGTTCATTAAAGTCTATGTTCACCATTTTTGCTCTTTGCTTTCTTACTCTGATTTATATCTAAGTCCATTTGTCTAATTATTTATGGACAATATAATGTTCACAGGATACATAATATTGAAATTACATTTTTCAGGTAATTTTAATCAAGTAAATTAAGTACCAAGACTAATAGAAAAACATAAAGATATGTGTAAGAAAATCATTAAGTTCTTGAAATTCAAGAAGAGCGGGGTAAAATAACAGATGCATACTAGATCAGTAATAACTTTTCATAATACACATTTTCTGAGTACACCCATTTGAAAGGAGCTTAACATGAAACGTTATTTTCTTACCTTTAATACATTTTGTAGCAACTTGTAAAAACATATTTACCATTTCAAATGATATTAAAATTATAATCTTAAAATTTAAAACTTACTAAAAGCATTACCTAGATTTTGATATGATTTTACTTTAAATATTTTTTCAAAAGTTTTTGATCCTTGTCTAGACTGTGGTGAGTATTGCTTTAATATTGATACAATTTTCCTGATTAAAATGGTAATCTGTAATATTAAAATGGGACATATTTCATTCAGGGAAATATGATTTGCAGCTTCTAATCTTTGGGCCCATTAAAATCAGACTCACTGGTGCCGCCATTTATAAAATATTTATAAATCTAAAAAGCAAATTGTGAATGACTCTTAGAAGAAATTGTCATTCAAAAACTATTCTAACCAATTTCTAACAGGAAATGCAATTTAACATAAAAGAGTGACCATTTACAAACTATATTTTTCTTTTTTTTTTAAGGGTAGGAAAAGTTATTGGGGAATAAGGATGATAATAAGGGTAGCTCCCGAGTGACAAGAGGGGTCCTAAGTGGATTGCCATAAATAAAATTTTTATATTTAAGTTATCTTTCACAATTTTACCAGTGGGTAATTCACTGGATAATATAAGGTTCATAAAAATAAAAACATTTTTCATAAAAGTGTCTTAATAAAACATACTGTGCTTAAAATATTTTGAAATATTTTAAAATATTTTAATGGGATGTTTTGAGTGTTATGTAAAAACACGTAAAAATTAAGCATTATAGTATGCCAGATATTTTACTATCAATATAATATAGTCAATTCTAAAATCAG
>NW_004524813.1:2550284-2551577 GCF_000260255.1 Octodon degus
CATGGGCGCAGACTTCGCAAATTTTCAAATAAGACGTGCAGAAAAGGCTGGGAAGATAGCCCGGCGATCTAGGTGCCTACCTGGCAAGCCCAAAGACCCGCGTTCGATTCCCAGCACCGCATGCTGCGTTGGCCCACCCCAGGGCGTGCCTTGCCAGCCACGGAAACTGGGCGTGGAGCAGCACGCCTGTAGTCATCCCAGCGCTGCGGAGGCCAGGACAGAAAGATCACTATGAGTCCGAGCTCTGTAGTGAGACCCTGTGCCAAATAGATAAAACATTTTAAAAAAATGTTTTAGAAGATGTGCAGAAAAATGACAATAGAAATCTCTCTGATAATAATAAAATTGTGTTTAACCAGTTGTTAACTTAACTCTGTTTAAGATTATCAGAGCAGCAGAAAATTTATCAGTGAGGGAGATGCTGTTAATACATCAGGTATTAGTTAGAATATGATACTGATAAAGATGAGAAGAATTAGCATAGACTCGTGAGTCCAGACGAAAGTGAAAGAAAAACTTCTCCTAGAATGTTCTTTGTTGTGCAAGACCCTGAGAAACAGAGAACAAATTCGTTTGCAAGTAAAAATGCACATGCTTTTTAAATGCTAAAAGTTACTCGAATGTTTAATATCAATAAAATGCCTTTTTCTTGGCAATATTCTTTGAGAAACACACTTTTATAAACAAACCTTCCTTTGTTTCCTCACTAGATATTTGTGAACTAAATAGAGTCAGGTCAGTGTGAGGTGTTTACAAATTAAATTCATCTGTCTCATTTACCACGTGATAAGTAAAATACTGAAAAACAAAGCAACATATGTGTACGCAAATGTGAAAAAAATCTAAATGAGTTATTCAGAAACAGTTAAATAGATTTTTTTCGCCTCTCATTGTTCTCATATTGTAACTAATTCATGCAGAAGTTCAAGTAAAATCTGAGGATTTTAAGTAAATTTTTCAATCTCTTTTTGCTAATTAATAAAATGTAAAAGGACATAAATTCCTGACTATGAAAGAAAAGAAAGACATTAATGAAGTTAGTACAGTTAAAAATATGCTCTGATTAATTTTTTCAAGAGTTTTCAAAGACAAGGAAAAGGAAAGCTGATTAAATACAGGGTTCGCTGATCTGCTAATGTTGAATTTTAAATAATTTTTTATCTGGGGAAAAAGACGATATTATTTGTTTTGATTCTCTAATATTCGTAAAAGTTTTCATAACTAATGAGTTATAGAATGACTAATATGAATTCTATTTAAGTAATTTTCAAAAAGTGGTAAGATGCCACACAT
>NW_004524813.1:2551677-2556778 GCF_000260255.1 Octodon degus
TATTTGCCCTTAAATTGTTTTCCAAGTCTGTCTCACAAAATGATTACGCAGAAATGACTATATATGCCTCTGCCTTCCGCCTACATTTGGTCCTAGAAAAACCTTCCTCTACCTGGCTAACTGGGCCTCTGATTCAGAAGTTCTGAGATGCTAGTGCCTCGAGCCCTGACAGGGATCTCAAGTGGTGTTGTGAGTACGTGTGTCTTTTCTAGGATGTAATTACGTTCCTTCTTGGGAAGATGGCATGAGGCAACTGCATTTAAAATTTTAAATGTATTCCTAACAAGATGTGTTCCTAAACCTGTTCCTTTTTATTTTGCTTTACTTTTTATGGATGTATCTATCCATGCCTATCTAGGTTATGTAGATATTTTAGTCTGAAATTCAGAATAAAATTATGATCATCCTAGAAAACATCCTTCTTCAGAAAGTGATGTTTCAATAAAAAGTTAAGGAAATCTGCCATGTTTGGGTATTTCTCCTAAAAAATTGAAAAAGATCATTTATACATATGCTCAGGTTATATATTTATTATGCCTGAAATATATTCAATAATATAGGGTTTTTTCTTTTCATTCTATTTATAATTTTAAATATGCTTCATTTTTCTCATGAAACTAATTTAATGTGATTCAAATTAAACAAAATGGATGAGAAATATTTGGTTTGCTACTCTATCTAGAAAAATACTAACATTTATCTTATTTCTTAGCTAGGAACATGAATGTAGATTTATAACGTAAGAATAATGAGAAGAATTTCTCAAGTGGAATATGCTTTTCCTCCTAAAAAGTAAATAAGCGGGAATACTATTGAATTTATGATAAAATAATGTACTTCTCATTTTTAAATTTTGCAGAATGAAGTTTCTTTCATGGAAGATTTATCTTTTATTATTTAATATATCATAAAAAGCACGTTAAGAACAGGATGAAGCGATCCTGAAAACAAAGCGAACATGATGCGCTTGGATCACGTCTGCATTCAGAGCACTTAGAGAACCTGAGAGGATTCAGAGTCCCTGTGCAAATGATGAGCAAATATCAAAAATGCCTGCAAGTGGATAATGATAAAGTGACAATTTTCGTTTTAAACATTTGAACTCTAAAGAGAAAGGAAGATATTCTACATATTTAATGTTCTGAGTTAAGTGCCCTGTTCCCATGTCAATTAGTCTTCATAAAAACCTTCCTTACTTCAGAAACCTCCACCCCATATTATGTATAAAGAAAATGAGGCTTAAATTATTTAATTTATTCAAATGAACTATAGTTAGGAAGTTTTCCAACCACTATTTGCCACTAATCTTTGTGAACATGCAAAGAAGTGTGTTTGTTATCTTTATTTTATTCATTCTTAGCTGTCTTGTAATTCTTCATGCAGTGAAAGATGCTTTATTGAATATCTGAAGTATTTCATGTGCTGTTCTGGACACTAAAATAGCAATGGTCATGGTGCAAATAATCAAATTTTATAAGTCTCTTTCTTTTGAAGTTTTAGAGATTTCAATAATTTCTTTTATTAATTGTCAAGCTACTCCAAGTTAAATTCCTGGCAAATATAGTTTCCAAATAGTCAGAAATGCATTAAGCATGTCAATAGTACAGATTATTCCTCTAAATGTGTAGAGCGTAAGAATTATTATTAGGACACCAACATCTCCCACGTTGGTGGGAGCAGATATGACCACTATTCCGTTTTTTTCTATGGAAAGTCACAAATTACACAAAAATCATTCTGCTGTTGACAACAGTAAATATGGTTGGGGAGACAGCAGAATAAGTGGTTTTACTATGAATTGCTTGTGTGTTTGATTGTGTTTCAGACGGGCTTTCACGACGTAGCTCAGGCTGGGCTGAACTCACTCTGTAGCCCAGGCCGGCCTCGACTAGAGGTGACCCTCTGGCTTCAGCCTCCCGCGGGCTGTGGTGGTACAGGCGTGCACACCACATCCACACAGCACCGCGGCTAAAAGCCCACTGTGTCCACCAGATAGAATAGGCGGAAGTCTCTACTTTCTGTTTTATTTAATAAAACACTCAACCAGTGAATCCTTCTCTAGCCTTTTTCATATAACATAAAAAAATGAAATCAGCTATCCGATTTTAAAACTGGCCACATGTGGATTCTCTGATACACTTTTTAAGGATGTAATCCTTACTTGTGGATGAAAAATAAATTATCCACTGGGAAATTTCACATAAAATCTGCAGTATCAATTCCAAGGCAATGTTGGAGAAAGTATCTATTGCTTAGAATGCACTAATCCATAGCTGAAATAAAAAGTAAATTCAAGCAAATTCCACAGCTTTCATCATGTTTGCTTATTTCAGTTTTAATCAGTTAATTTAGGGAAAAATATTGCAACTAAACACGAGCGACTTATTGTCTAGACACCAGGAAATTGCGCGTGTCTGTATAACACATACGCTTTTACTTTTCTCCGCTGCTATAACCTTGATCAGAATCATCTTCAGCACATTTTGTTATATAGCTAAATCAATCTGTATCCACCAAGTAGAACAATATAAAAACAACAAAATATCTTAAATGAAAAATTAATTTAATAAATTTTAGCATTACTGCAATAACCGTATCCATTCCACCAGATTTAGCCAGCAGGCTTTCAGGACCATTTCTGTCTGATGTTGGAACTGATGGGAGCACACACACTCCACCAGGTGAACCCTGAAGGGCAAGAGAGACATTTATAAAATGCACAGGTTGGCCTGATTTTAAGAAAGCAGTTATACTCATAGTAATTACTTGAATATCTGGGTTGTGTTTCTTTTATTTACAACTAATCAGCAGCTCATACCTTCAAACAGTACCTTTACTCAGTTTAAGAAAATCCTTTATCTCCTATTGATTTGCCAATTTTTGAGGGATCATCAGTAGTTTATTTTTCACGGCACTTTAGCTATTGTCTCAAGGGTGAGCACACATGTGACATCAACCCACGCGCACTACAGTTAGCTTGAGGTATACATAAGGAGACCTCTTTACATCTCTGAATGTCCGCATGTCCTTAATAATCCTCACTAATAAATATATTTTCAAAGTAGCTTTATCCATAATCCATTTACAGTTCCTTTGATTCTTTTCTTTTTTTTTTTTTTCTTTTCCAGTTTAAGTATTTAGTACAGGGTCTCCCTATACAGCTTGGACTTGTCACGATCCTCCTGTTTTCAGCCTCCCCAGCTCTGGAATTACAGCCATGCGCCACCACGCCCATTCTCCCTGGCTGGCTCATGCCCCCGGGATTGCAGCTGGCACAGCATACGGTATCCTGGATCAAATCCCTGTCCCTGCGTCGCCTAAGCAGGGCTTAGTCCACTGAGCTAGCTCACTGGCCCTAGTGCCTTTTATTTCTATTAAACCCAACTTTGAGTTTCCAAGTAAATAAATGAATATGCATTCCAACAAACTGTTATTAAAGTGAAATCTAAGAACAAAAACAAGTAGATTATAAGACAAGCGTTTTAGTACCATCTAAAGGAGACTTTATTGATATCAGGTTAATATTCTTTGATGATAGAGATGATGATGGCGGCGCAGGTCTTGGCAGTTATTCTAGTGATAACAGTTTAACAATTAAACGGAAGCACAAAGCAAAGATAGAGGTACTGACTGACTACAAGGAAAGAGGAGAAGGATTAATAGAGAAAAGTGAGGAAAGAAAGATGTAGGACGGAAGAAATGATGAAAACGCCCAGTCCTTGTTTCATAATAATTATCAGCTCTTTTAAAGCAGCGTGTTATTGCGCAGCTGCCGCCAGTTATGGTTAAACATGACTGCACTTAGATCTATTCAATGCAAATTTTAAAACTTTCTATGCTAGATCACGCTATACTCCAGTCAATTATATTACATAAGTTTAACTTCATAGTATATTTTACTGTGAAATTCATATTTCTTTCTTAAGTGAAAATCTGTATCACTTGTAATTTTTTGTTTTAATTCTAATTAGTACTCTTTAAAAATAAAAAATTTAATTAAAACATTTTAAGTAATTCATGTCTCATTGCCTTTGTTACATCTTCATGCATGTACTTGACTAGTGCTTATAGATCATCTACTTCAACTCACCTCACTTAACAGCATAAAGGATGCCCACGCCACTGTCCTGACGGGATGCTCTCAGCTCTCTGCCAGACCACTCAGGATTTCTTGGTCCTTTCTGTGTCCTCTCCTGGCGTCTGAGGGCTTTATCTGACATTTCTCCTAGGAAGGCTGCCTTCTTCTAGTAGAGCATTAGGAAACTGCGTATTCTGGGCAGTGAGAGTCCACTGGAACGCGACCCCAAGTTTTAGCCTCAAGGAGACGCACGGGGAAGCTTACCCTCGAGAACACCCCACCCGCGTGCTCTCATTTCTACAGCTGCAGCGCTTTTTACCTCCCCCAGGGTTCCTTCCTCACACCCTCTCTGCTGTCTTGGGAGGATTTCCTTCTTAAATCGCCTGCCTGAGTAGCTTTGTCTTGGGCGTGTGGCTAAAAGCACCGAGCTGACCTAACTATGCAGAATTTAGCTTACTGGGCAAGCGATATTTACATTGTTTTATAGATACTAAATTTTTTAAAACTCAGTAAGAATAAGAAGTAGATGAAAAGCTTAAACTCATTAAGAGCCTCTCTCTCTCTCTCTCTCTCTCTCTCTCTCTCTCTCTCTCTCTCTCTCATATTTAGTACAAGGTACAGGGTCTCCTAGCTATCCCCTGTTTCAGCCTCCTCAGGCACGTGCCACTGTGTCCAGTCTCAGTCTCCAACTCAGTGTGTCCCGGGCGCGGGGCCAGAGATGCAGTCCCGGTCTGCTGAGCTCTCTGGCTGGCCCAAGCGTTTCTCTTTTATTGAACTGAGTGTTTTGAAGCTGTATTTGTGTTTGTGTGTAGAAGTGTGTGTGTGTGTGTGTGTGTGTGTGTGTGTGTTTCTGTAGGTCAGAAATGGTTGAAAGGTACAGAAATGAGTTGTTAGTTTGTATTATCACTATAAAATCTAAACACTACATTGCAGAGACACTAGAATCAGAAATTCGACATAGTTAAGGAGTAGGTAGAAATTATATGTATTGTGTGACACTGATAAAATTTAATAATTATTATA
>NW_004524813.1:2556948-2560697 GCF_000260255.1 Octodon degus
TTTTTTGTGGTACTGGGGTTTGAACTCAGGACCCTGCGCTTGCCGGGCAAGCACTTATTCTACTGAGCTATCTCCCCAGGCCTGTAAATTTTAAAAATATCTATGAAAAAAAATTTTAAATATCTTCCTGTTTGGTATCTACCTAAGTGTTTGTAAGCAATTTTTAACAAAGTCATACTCAAATAACTTTATTCATACTTTTTGAGTGAAATATATAAAAATGATTATTTGAACATATGTAGTCCTATAATCTTTACTAAGAAACTTGTAGATATATGAGTCACATTAATTTTCAGCCAAAAAGGATATTCTATCTTTTATGAAATGTTAAGAAGAGATGGGCCTCACAAAATTATTCACACTGTATAAAAAATTATAAACAGTGTTAAAAAAGGAAATAGGGGATAAATTTCACTTCCAATACAGAAGGACTCAATGTACACTGTTGTGAGTTTTCCTTCCCAGTACCTATCTCTGCTTCCTTACCTGGCTTGCCTTGATCTTGACCTAATTCTTGTGTGGGTTCCCTGTCCTCAGAGGTAAAAGGACGGCAGGCAGCACCAACCGCATTCTATCAGGAAACACTCTGTGGGAAGCATGTGCCTTTTTCTTTACATGCTCATCATAAAATATATGTATAATTTTATTGCTGTAGGAGATCATGTAGGAAATCAAAAGACGATGCTGAGGGGATTCTGACTCTGAGGGATCAGGTGGGGCACAGCTAACCTAATCTGAATGCATACATTAAGAGATGGAGAAGTGGGCTGGCGAGATAGCTCAGCCGTCCAAAGCACCCGTTAGGCAAGCTTAGGCAAGCACACAGGGACCACAGTTTGATCCCTGATCCCTGGCACTACATGCTGTGCCAGCCCTGCCCCCAGGGTGGGCTGAGCTGCCCCTCCTCGTCTCCCCAAAAAAGAAGAGTTGGAGAAGCTCTAGTACTAGGAGGTGAAATAGATAAAAGGCAAGGGCGTTTTGGACTTTGTCAAAACTAGGATGTCACCATGCAGAAGTCTCATCTTTACATTACCAAATCGAATGTTGTCACATTCTCAACAACCAATTAGAAACCAAGAGGTAATCACAAAGGGGAAGCTGAGTGAGCGGAGCAACACGACCAATGAGTACTGACTGCTTCCAGCCTGGTATATTCGGTCTTACTGAGAAAATGTGCGAGTGAATGAATTTGACAAGACAAAAGCACTTTCTTTAAAACTACAAAATGACATACTTGAGTTCTTTTATTCAATCTTTCTTTCTTTCTTTCTTTTTTTTGTGGTTTCAAAGTGAAAGGATTTATTGCAAAGGGGGATATGATCAAGGTACATGCCCAAATGCCACCAGAATTGGAGAGAGGAACAGGCTCTTCTTTATTTTTTTCTTTTATTTTATCATTTTCCTGGTATTTTTAGGGTATTTCACACTCAACTCCTGCATATTTATGATTTACCCTTAATATACTTTTAATTTTGAACTCCACATAGCCCACTGGGCGGAAACTCCCTAGCTCAGCCTCCTGGTTGGTTTGTGGTGGTCTCTCTACCTAGGGTATGAAAGGCCCTTTCACACTTTTGCCTGCTTTCAGAAAAAAAAAAAAAATCACAGTTCAACCATCCTCAATGCACTACAGAAAAAATTGCATGTGCAAGGTCAGCAGTTCCAGAGGCCATCTCCCACCGCTGATGTCTGACTATGGGCTGCCCCCCTCGCCTGGCCCCAGGCGTAGCAGCTCCTGATTCTCCTGCATATTGGATGGCGAGCTCATTGCTCCCTGCTTTCTGTTGTAGCGAGGAGGTCCAAGGGCCACCAGAAGTGGTCTGCAATGGGGAGGAGCACGGATCTGTCTTCATATGAAAATAGATGGTCTGGGGTGCAGAGGGAGCGAGGCAGACAAGAAGGCTAATAATGCAGAGACCAAAATCAAGGCAACAATAAAGATCAGCAAAGCCTCCGTGTGCAGGAGCACCCGGGAGTCCAAGTATTCCACAGATCCGAGAGCTCCTGGAGGAGGCGCACGGTGTGATCAGTCAGATTTTGCGCTACGTCTGTCACTATTACAGACTGCTTGCCATAGAGCATCATTTTTCCAGGAACACAAACACCCCACCCTTATTACTGTTAGTTTTTATTTGCTATTTAAGTGCAGCAGTACTGAGTGTAGCTTGCCTACATTCACATGTAGGTCATTTATAAGACTATAGGCTATTTATTCATGTTAATTCAGTGTTATATTAATCCATTCGTATCTGTGTGTTATTATGAACATTTCCTCTGTGTCAAGATCTACTTTTAAGACTATGCAAAAATCGTTAGCTCATTTTTGCTTCTTAAATGAGTCAGTGTTCAAGTAAGAATAGAAACATGTCGAAAATCTGAACAAGCACTACACTTACCACTTTCACTTTTGTGTTTTGTGTATTTCATACAATATCTGCACATATAAAATATTTCCATGGGAATTTAAGTGAATGTTCAGATACATACTGAGTAGCTGATATCAAACGTATAAGTCATTCTTAGGGTTTTAGATCTAAAGCACTCCCAGTGCTCATGTTCCGAGGTGATGGATCTTTAGAAGAGGCAGGTTCCTGGAGGTATTATTTGGAAAGGTGCATTCTTTTTCCTAGCAGCTCTTTCTCTCCCTCTTGCTTCTTGGCCACCATGATGGAGGTAGCTCTTCTGTTTTCAGATAGAAATCTTGCAGGCAGTCAGATGCTGCCAGGCCCTGAGAAGGAGATAAAGTGGTGGCAAGATGCCCTGGCAATGGCGGGAGGCTCAGGCATACCCGCTGCAGGCCAGACTGCAGGGAAAGAGTAAGCACATGTGGCCCGTGTCTCCCAGGGGTGGGCGTTAGGACTGACACTGTAAATGGGTATCGGTCATCTTGAAAGAACCAGGAAGAGCCCTGCTCTGCCAGCCCCTGCAGAGAAAGCCCTGCTCCATACTCATGTCCTCTTGCTGCATGACTCACTCCCCATTTGATCCTGACCTCATCAACTTTACCTGAGCAATTGTGATTGTCATCTTATTGGCTGACCACGGTGTTGTCCCAGCACATGGGCAAGTTTCCATGTTTCCCACCTTAGACCTACCTCACCTCATGGTTCTGCTCTATGAAAACCCCTAGAAAAGCCGATTCTGGGCAACCTGCTTGGGTCCCCCTCTGTCCTTCGCTAAGGCAGAAGCTTTCTTTCCCCCAATAAATATATTCTGCTCATAACCTCTGTTGTTAGTAAGATTCATTCTTCAGTTTTAGAGAACATGAATTCATCTCAGGTATCTTTTAGGTTAGCAGTTTCATTCCCCTATATCAAATCCCCTAGTGTATTCATTTAGCTTGCTTTTTTCTATTTTACTATGCCCAAGTGCTCTGCAGGGCTAATTTTTCTCTGTCTTCACTTTATCTTTTGCAATTAAACTTTGCACTGTTCTTTCAATTCTTTGAGGTGAGAGGAACCTGGAATATGACTGCAGGAGGAGAGGTGAGCAACCCAGCATCTGGCAGTGTTTCAATGTGAGCCACTTCTAGGGGGAGCCTCACAGGAACATCTTGGCATAAGCAGGGCATTCTGATAACTTGGCAGCTGGCAAGGAGTGAGGCTTTCCAGTGACCAAGGTGAGGTCCCTGCTGCACTCGATTTTTGTTTCTCTCTGTGAGGCTTTCTTCTTCTTCTTCTTCTTCTTCTTCTTCTTCTTCTTCTTCTTCTTCTTCTTCTTCTTCTTCTTCTTCTTCTTCTTCTTCTCCT
>NW_004524813.1:2570857-2572737 GCF_000260255.1 Octodon degus
AAAAAAAAAGAATGTAAAAAAAAATTTATAAACATTTTCTGTTATTCAGATTAGTTGCCAGATGTTGCACAGAAGTAGTTAATCGTTCGATTCGCTCTGACTCATTTACTCAAACACATGTAAAAAACACTGAAAGAATTCTGCTGCAGAAGTGAGATTTAGTACTGGCCAGAGGAAATTTGTGCCAATTAAAGAACCATTTAGAGCCAAGTTAAGTGCCAAGTTCCTTCTTAAGGAGGTCTCAACAACACAGTTGTCAGACAATGAATCCATTTGAAAGTAAAATGGGTGAATTATTTTTATTTAAGACTAAGAAGAGAAATATATCTTTCACATTGAATATAATTTCATCTTGAGAGAGTAATATTTCTAATTATGTTATATATGTTAACATATGGGCAAAAATACACAAACCTGCAGAAAAAAAATTGAAGTCTTTACCTGCCACACATTTAAATCTACTATTTTCTTATATCCTGATCAAAAGTAAGATCAATGAAAAATGAAGACAGTGGAGCCAAGAGGATGAACACTATGGCTAGGCCCTGCCTGTGGATTTTGGCAGAGCAGACCCAGGAGGAAGTGGAGAAGCCTGCAGCTGGACTCCGTGAGCTGAAGCAGGCTGCTGGAGCATGCAGGGCTGAGACTATGGCCCAGACTTATGGAGAATCCTCTTGGCACTGAGGAGGCAGGAGGAAACATAGGTGAACTAGTCTGCTTGGGAGACTCCAGGTACGTGAAAGTGAGGTGCGTAGATAGAACACAGGGGAACAAGTTTACATGAAAATTCCCAATTTACTATCGACTATGATCTGCTTTGTTATATAACTTAGTGATTGCTCTTATTGCATAAAATACAAAACAATTAGTTACAAAAGTTTATCAATTTCTAAATTTCACTTGCTCTCCTAGTATTGCTAGTTAGACTGCTGTAAATAGGATAACATACCTGCCTTAACCATATGTTCTCCCTTGGGTAATAATATCAAGACATGATTGGGTAATAACCTCACCAAAGCCCTATACTGAAGGACAGAGGACAGTGCCTAAAGGAAACCAATATGTCACTTGCAATGAAGAGAAAGACAAAATGTTGAGACACACACAAAACAAGAATCTCTGATGCAAAAGAGATACCTAGAGAACAGTGGCCTTACAGAGAGGTTCAGATTGTAGGGTTACAGCTACCTACTCTCAAACTTTTACAAAAATGTATCGCAGAAATCAAAATATAGAGTTCTCTCTGAAGTAGAAAATGACAAAATGAAGGAGCAAAAAGTAATCTCAGGCCCTGAGCCCACACAGAATATACCCAGAGCACAACAGTATAAAAGAAATTGGAAGTCACACACCTGAAATCTCTGAAATAATAGCAACTGAAGTAAAGAAACAACTGCAGAAGGGGATAGAGGACTTAGAGCATAAATAATCTCTGAGGTAAGAAAAGAAATGATAACTATAATGAAAGAATTACTAAACATTTCTAAATAAGACATTGATGAAAAATAGAGGAGTGTAGAAAGATGATGGAAACCTTGAATGAGCGATATAGGAAAGAAATAGAATTCATGAAGCAGATTCAAAGAGAGATACAGGATATTAAGTGCTCCATTAAAAGTTGACCAATCCAGTTGCATAAAAGTGAAGGTAGACTTTCAGACCTTGAACATACTACATCACCTAGGGAATAGGTAGGGAAAAAAATCTCTTAAAAACAACCAGGATGGGTCCTGGGGAGATAGGTCAGTGGAATAAGTGCTTGTCTGGCAAGAGTAGGGTCCTGAGTTCAATCCCTAGTACTACAAAAAAAAAAGGCAAGGATCCAGGATGTAATGATCCAACAGCTGAAAGACAATGTAAAATGAGTAACGTAAGACTAA
>NW_004524813.1:2572837-2579926 GCF_000260255.1 Octodon degus
TCCTTTCCTTCACTTTCTCTCCTAAGTCAGGAATTTCGAGACTCTTCTCAAAGTACTAGGGAGTGGCTTTCTGCTCTGGCCATGGAGATGTCCACGATTATGTATGCTTTTATGTTTTCATTCTACCTGTTTCTGCTCATTCCCTGGGTTCTTGTTTTTCATATATTTGTTACTTCGCTACTTTCCTGAAAGCAACCTAGTCTCCACTTACCCCAGTTTTATTTTTGGCTTTTCTTTCTTGATTTTCTTTGCTACTTTTTCTTAAAATGTACCTGGTCTCTGTTTACTTCAGTTGAGGAAATGGTTTGTCCTCTTGATTTGGTGTGATGCTAGGATTAAGGGTGTTTCAGCCTGGGTGCTTCTTTCCCACTTTATGTGACACTGGGATTAATGGTAATATGCAAAGATAAATGTTGTCCCACCCTGCGTTGGGAGGATAAATAAATTTAGAGCCTGCCTAGCATCTTGCAGCCATAAATGGGCTTATGTCAGCTGACATGATCTTTTTTCTTTGTCATTAGCTGGCCTTGCATTCTAACCCTTTGATTTTCAAGAACAAGTAGAAGAAACCTCTTTTCTTTTTTCTCCTTAAATAAAACACTGACTCTTTCCCACATGGAAGAGAGAAATTAGTTTATCTTAAAAGAAAAATGTCTGATTTTGTCAGGTAGTCTAGCCCTTGAAAGGACCTGTGTAAGCAGATTTTGGCTGACTCCCTTCCTCCTTGTCTTGCAGGTGGAGCTACAGCTTTCATCTAGGTAATTTAAAATCTTATACTGGATGATCTAGCAGAAGAAATTAGCAGTATTTAAAATTTAATTAAAGAGACTGAGTACATAGAAGTAGGGGCATCACTATTCTTAGACTTTTTACTACTGGAGTAAATGCAAGACATAATTTTCCTAGTTGGTGCCATTTCTGGTTAAATGCAACAGCCATCAAAGGATTCAGAATGCAAGTTGAGTCATCACAGGGTTCAACAAAACAGCTAAGGGAGCTTTGCTTTGAGAAGTTCCACGCCTACTTCACAGCTGTTAAAAGACTAGGTAAGGCCAACACATGGCTTTGCCCCTTTCTCCCTAAAAATTTAATGGGGTTAAATATGGAGGCAAAAGACCCCCAGGGGACTTTCTACTGTGCTTAATGTAGCCAGCATCATTTAGGATGTCTAGACTGGGTTACATACCCACATCCCTCCCTAGGAATGGACATCAGGGATTTATTCTAAATAGTTAACAATCACCTTGAAAAAGCTAGGAAAAGTCACTAAACCAATCCCCTGTAGAAAAAGCCCCTGCTCTGTATTTACGCCTGATTGGTATGTGACTCCCTTTCCCATTTGATCCCGATTTAATCAATTTTACCTGAGCAATTATACTTGCAATCTTACTGGCTGACCATAGTTTTGTCCCACCCCATGCCCACCTAGTGAGTTCCTTTGTTCCCCACCATGCCTCACCTCATGGTTTTTCACTACAAAAATCTCTAGAAAAGCAGTTTCCTAGCCAACCTACTTGGGTCCCTATCTGATACAATTTTCTTTCCCCCATAAATAGATTCTGCTTTAACCTGCCTTGTTCCTAAAATTCATTCTTTGATTTTAGAGGTCCTCAACTCTTCCCAGACATCTTTCAAGTTGGGAGTTTCTTGCCACTATATAGTTTTGAACAGGAATTGAAGGTCCTCTGCAGGCGCACACATGTAGGTGGTTTGACGTGGGCTTCAGTGAACAGAGGTGCTATTGTCCAGGTCCTAGAGTCAGGCCACAGCTGGACTCTGGAGTCCAGGGGTCAATCCTGTCTGCACGACGCAGTGGCAATGGAAAGGATCACTGGGATGGGGCTGGCCAATCAGTGTTTCCCTTGGTCTTGGCTGTCTAAGGCCTTAATCAGGGGCCCAGAGCCAATTAGGACCCCAGAGCAGAAAAGAGGATCTCTATGTGAAGTAGGCTTGGCGCCTATTTTTTTAAAGGCTGATAGGACTTGTTGGAGCTGAGCTAAGGACCTCACTTACCTCATGCCTCCCTCAATTTCCTTGTTGTGCAGGGTGGCATTGTTGAGAGGAGTGTCCTATGCAGGAGTTGAAGGGGACTCAGCCCCTGAAACTGGGCTTGTGTCTGGCTACATAGAGGCCACAGGTAGGGGCTGTTCCAAAGGGGCCTTACATTCTGGCTCTGGACTGGGTTCTTTATTGCTTTGTTAAGTGTCTGGGGCAAAGTCTTATGATAATTGTGGTACCATGGTTGTTTCTCCTCTTTTCTTAATTGTTCTAACTGTAGAGCCTAGCTAATTGCAAATGCTGTCACTGAGAGTCTCTATTAATATATTTTAATAGAGCTTATCTTTTCCCCATTGAGGAGCTGCCTATCTCCACATTTTAATTTTCTCTTAAGAGTAAGAGAACATTAGTAATATGTGACAGTTAAGTATTATTTTATAACCATGTTAAACAGGCACCAGATACTAAATGTAGCTATTTTTGCCTATGAATCAACAATTGCTGACATATGCTGAAATTTGTTTTTTTCCTCAATGGGACGCACTAAACCTTAATTCTATTTCTAGAATTGGTATAGAAATCTCCTGAGACTCTGTTCAGTGACATCTATTTAATCTGGTTCTTTTCCATTTTTTTTTCTAGTTCTGTTGAGTCACAAATTCAGATTTTAGAGTTTACAGTATGCTTTGAAGAGTTTATTTCTAAAAAGCTTATTAGTAGCAAAGAAAAACAGGCTAGGGAGATGGTTCAATGGTCAAAACACATGCCTGGCAAGCGCAAGGACTCAGGTTTGGTCCCCAGTACTTCATGCCACGCTGGCTCCAGAACCCTGGGTATGCCACGCTCACACCAAAACCCCGGATGGTGACACAGACCTGGAATCCCAGGCTGGGTTGGCTGACACAGGAGGATCCTGATGAGTCTGAACTGCATAGTGAAACCCTGTACCAAATAAATAAACAAATAATTGATTAAAAGTAAAGAAAATCTCTGAATATTATCATTTTCTTTTCTTCCGTTTACTCATAAAAACAATTCTCTTTCTCTGGGGAGGCCAAGTGGAGGCTCTGGCTGATTCTTCACTTTGGAGGGCAGATAAAGTGTGTTGATAGTTTAATTGTTGAAAGGACAAGCTATTTTATGATCATAGTTCAGACAGGAGACATGAGGAAAACTTGTTCCAACTCCCTATAAGGATAGACAAAAAAAAAAGATAGGTGGAAAGCAGACAAAAAAAATCGTAATTTACAAAATGAAAACTGTAGCTTTAAAAAGACAGGAGCTCAATTTAAAAGGCATATTTTTTTCTTCTTTTCCAGAACACAATAAACAGGGTGCTTCCTTTCATCTGCAAATGAGTTTGCCATTTCGTTTTACTTGTAAGTGGTCCGTTTTCACATGCAAATCTACCGCACTTCACTGGTACCTTACACTTTCTCCTGAATCTAGCATTGACTTTCTGGCTGGGAGGCATCCCTAAGTGCCCAGAGGAAGACCAAGATTATAGACAAATTTCACAAATTTCTACTGCCAAAACCACGGAAATATTCGCAGCTACATAAATATTTCCAGAGTACCTTTCTGAAAGTTTGTACTTTATGACTTAGAATTTCTGTCTAATCACTCCCTTTATGTCTCTTCCTATCACATCCTGTTATTGGGCTCAGTGGTAATCACTGGGCCTGCCACCTACTGTATGGCCAGCACGGCCTTAGGTTGTATATTTTAGCTTCTGAAACACCCTCAAATCCTGTCTGGAGGCGCAGCCAGAGTAACAGTAATAACCCAGCTTAAGAGTCTTGAAAGAGATGAAGGTGCTGATGTCACTAGTTTTGGGGGGCTAGAATCTCCCCTTTAAGGTGAATTCTAGGTCTTTTCCATTCCTGACAAAGAAGTGAATGAAGCAAGAGTACATGGTGCAAGTTATCACATTTTTTAAGCGTGGAGGGAGGACTTAGGGTTAGAGGAAGACAGGCTCTGCAGGGCAAGTGTGGGCTGAGTGAAAGCAGGCCAAAGCAAGACGCACCCCTGCTGTGTAGGGAGGGCTGTCAGGGAGGCAGCCAGCCAGCCGGCCAGGAGCTCTGAGGTACCATCTCTTTCCACGCTTCCCACACTGGCATCATGCCTAGGTCATCCTATCAAAACCTATGAAAAACCCACTACTGTTATGGACTACTGGAAGATTCTGCTGAATTCAAGCACCTACAATATTTAAATGACAAGGGAATGCCCTTCTCTGACAAAACTAACCAAAAAAGTGGGATAGAATTGAACAACCCTTTTGTATCTGTATACTCAAAATAGGATAGATATACAGCTCCCTTCTCTTTATTCAATGAATTGAGAGGTTTATTATAGTAGTGTTTGAGACAGGACATCAGGTCTGAATCTTGTACAATGAATAATCACTAAGACAACAATATGCAATGTATTAATTACTGCAAATGTGCCAGTAATCGGTTGTGAAACTGTCTCATTGATATTTGTTTCGCAATAAAATTATTTTAAAAAACTATGCAAGTCTTCAAGAAAAGTCCATGAGAACTGTTCCACTTGGTGCCCCAGAATTGTGTTATGGCTCCTTCCCAGCCAGCTTCAGCCACGCCTTATCTTCCTGTTTTAAAACTGTACTAAAGAAACCTTAATTTTTTTTCCCATTTGTCTAATCTTGTATAACTATATCCGTTACTCTGAGAAACAAATTTGATGATAAAAATAAACGACATAACAAAACCATTGTTAATTAGCTATTCTTGGGGCTGGGGAGACAGATAAGTGGAGTAAGTGCTTGCCTGGTGAGTGCAAGTTCCTGAGTTAGATCCCTGGTGCAATAATAATAATAATAATAATAACAATAATAATAGCTATTCTTATTTTGAAAATCTGTAACATATGTAATGTTATATGTTACCTTGTTTTTGTCTTTGTTTGTGTTGTTTGTTTTTGCTTTTTTTATTCTTCAAAATAAAATAAAACAAAATTTAAAATAATTGTACTAAAGAAAAACACAGAGACAATTACTTCCGAAATTTCCTTGATGTATTTTTCAATTCCCACACATTGTGGTTATTATAGATAATATAACTTGGAAAGTGTAACAGAGGTAGCGTTCCACAGAATTCATGAATATGGTAGTGTAAAAAACAGTTTACTTGGGTCGTTAATGAGCTAGATAGAGAAAGAAACTGAAACACACTTGGGTGATCAGCCACTTCGATAAGAATGGACAATTAGCCAGGACTTCGGACCAATAATGAACTTTAGGCATGATGGGAGGCCGCCCTCTCCACGGAGAGGAGTTGCAGTGCCTCACTGTGGCTGGATTCCATCCTAGGAAGACCAAGTTTGACATTAATTTCTGCTCTAAGAAAATATAATAGACTTTAGTTTCAGGCGGTATCTATTTTAAAATATAGTCATGTGTCTTCTTCTGGAACATCATTATCTTTATTCTCCCAACTACAAATCTTGGCCTGCCCTGATTGCTTCAGAGTCCACTTACAGGAGAATCACTGGCCCCAGTCTCTCATGTCCAGCGATGAAGAGCTTCTTAAGTGAACACTCCATGGCACGTAGAGTACTGGTGTTACATAAGCAAGAAGGTGTGGGGATTTGACCTCATTAATTCTTCACCCAAGTTTTGACCTGTTGCATAGGAGGTAGATTCCATTAAATCAAGTTTTCAGTAAAGATTATCTTACTTACTTTGCTTGTTGCTAAGACAAGCTATCCAACCCCCAAATCAAAGGGGAGATATTATTTAGCTCAAAGTTTGTGGAGGTTTCAGTCCCTAGTCAGCCTGATCAAAGGCAGGGTGGTACATGGCATGGGGGCAATAGTTTATTGAGCTGTGGTGGCAGAAGACAACAAAAGCAGCAAGAGCAAAAGGGCAAAGCAAAACTATTTCTGTCCCCTTTAATACTCTATCAAGACTGCTAGGATTAGGGCAGGGATAATCCAATCAGTGGAGTGATCCAGTAATCACACAGCCCTAATCCCAGCACTTGCATACTGGACCAATAGTAGCTAAGAGGCTATACTTGCCATCCTATAGCTTGATTATAATTTGACCCATTTTGTACCCACACTATGACTTTTCTGTATAAATTACCCTGGACAAAAGTCCTCAGTGGTAGCCACCTTCTGGGACCCCTCCTGTCTTTCAGAAGCAGTTTTTCCATAAGCCTTGCCTACTCGTTTGTTCTTGGTAATCCATCTTCGACTCAGGGAACACAAACGCAGCACATGTGACCTCTAGGAAGGTGGCAGTAATATTGCTTTTATATGATTATGTTCATCTGCAAAAACCATGTTAAGGCTTATTTTCCAGTCAGATTTTGTTTTCATGGAAGTACAATCAGTTCCTGACTTTTGAGGAATTTAAAATTCAAAATAATAAATAAGAATTTTCATTAAAATCCAAAGCTTGCTTCAGCCCTCCATGCTGAGTAACTGAGTTAGCCTGAGTTCCAAATAATTATTTTAAATTCTAAAGACATCTGTGGTACGTGGCTACTAAAATTTGAGCAAGTCTCATGCTGTAGTTATCCATACAAGGTTATGGAATTAAGGACCACGTAGAAACTCCACTTTTATCTAGTTCCTCCTCCTGGAGAAACAGAGACTTTTCTCTTCCACCACCAGCTCCTTCTCTTCTTCTTCCTCCTCTTCCTTTGTTTTTTATTCTTGTTCTTCTTACTCCTTCTCCTTGTCTGCTTCCTCCTCTTCTTCTTCTCTACTTTCTCCTTCTTCTCCACTCCGATAAAAATTCTCCTTGATGTTGTGATACACTGAGGCCTGCTTGTACAGAATTAACTGTTTTTAAAGTAGAATAGCTTATTGACAGTATGGGATTGAGAAATAAATTGTCATTATTTTCCCTAACTGGGCTAGTCATGAACAACAGTGAATACTCTGTATAACCAGACCCTTTATATGTTGTTGGCCATCTGTCTTTGTAACTGATTTGTAAATACACATTTGATGCAAAAAGTCATAAATCTCTCATTTGACATAAGTTTTAGAATGCAGCACAACTACAAATGAAGTAGTCCTATTTTTATGAGACACTGAAATATTTGCCATAATATT
>NW_004524813.1:2585276-2600661 GCF_000260255.1 Octodon degus
TCAGACATATAATAATTAATATTGCAGAAATGCAGCACAAGAGCAACGTACTAAAAGCCACTAGAGAAAAAAAATCACATTTAAAGGAAAACCCCTCAGAAAAATAGCAGGTTTCTCAGCTCAAAGCATCAAGTCAGAGAAAGTATGGAGCAAACTATTACAGTTCCTACCAGAAAACAAATTACAGCTAAGTACTGACACACACTGCAAGGTTCTCCTTGAAAATTGAAGACATAAAATACTTTCATGACAAAGAACAACTGAAGAAATCTATGACAACAAAAATAAACCTACACAGAATACTAAAAGATATTTTGGAAAGGAATCAAAATGTCCACAATCTGAAGAACAAGAATACAAAAAACCTGCCACACAGAGCAAACAAATAGAAACAGAAAAAATAAAGAACCAATAGGAGAAAAACAATGTGACAAACATAAGCCAACACATACCAATTGTAACCATCAGGGACAATGGAATTAATTCACCAATTAAAAGAAACTGAGTGGCAGAGTGGATCAGGAAACAAAATCCAACAATATGCTGTATACAAGAAACACATTTAACCCAAAAAGAAATTCGCAGGCTAAAGTCAAAAGATTGAAAAATACTACATTCTCCAGGAGCTCAGAAAAAAAGCAGAGCTCCTATTATATTTTGAAGCAAGAATGATCAAAAGAAATAAAAAGTTTACTATATACTTTTTATGGGAAATTTCAAGAGAAATAGATAATAATTATAAATATGTATGCACAAAATATGGGAGCACCCAGTTATTTAAAACAAATTTTAATACACATGAAAATTCTAATAACCAATAATACAATCTAACAGGTAACATTAACATCCCCCTATCTATGAAAGATACGTCAAGTAGAGAAAAAATTAGAAAACAGTTAGCAGAAGTGAAGCAAACCTTTGAACAAAGAAACATAGTAGGTATCTATAGTGTTCCGCCCACAACATGTGAATACACGTTCTTTACAGCTACACATCACATGTTCTCTAAAATATACCACACACTAGTTCATGCTTAAATAAATGCAAGAAACAAAAATTGTTTCTTATATTATCTGACCACAGTTCAATGAAATTGGAATTTAACAAGAAAGAAATCATAAAAACCCCATTAACATATGAAAATTGAGCAACACCCTCCTCAGCAATCAATGGATTACAGATGAAATTAAAGAAGGTACTAAGGAATATCTACTATGCAACAAAAATTCAAAGACAACCTACCAGAATTTGTGGAATGTAACAAAAACACCTCTCAGAAGGAAATTTATATGGTGAACTCATACATTAAGAAAACAGGAAAAAAACAAATAAATATCCTAATGTGGCACCTCAAGCTTTTAGAAAAAGTATAGCAGACCAAACCCAAAGCCCAAAGATTGGAGGAAATTATAAGGTTGTAGTAGAAATTAATGCAATTGAGACCAAGAAAACAATATAAAAATTAATGAATAAGAAAGATGGTTCTTTGAAAGATTAAATAAAATTCATAAGCCTCTTGCCAACCTGACCAAAAAGAGGAAAGAAAAAATCTCAAATTTAAGCAATAACAAATGAAGAGGGCCAAATTACTGCAGATCCTGTGGAAATTCAGGTTATTATCAAGAGCTATTTTGAATATTTATACTCTCACAAAATTGAATACACAGAAGAAATGGACAGATTCCTAGATAGGTACAAATTACCAAAACTGAATCAAGGACATATAAAACTCTTAATAACCCAATAACAGCCAATGAAATTGAAAATGTGATTAAAAAAACTTACCAAAAAGAGAATTACATGCAAGTCTCCTGCATAAATATGCATGCAAAAATCTTTAATAAAATAGGAGCAATTAGAAGAAGAAAATAATCAAAAAGAATATATACCATGAGCAGTTAGGATTCATCCCAGGGATGCAAGGTTGCTTCAACAAATGCTAATCTATAAATATGATACATTATATAAATAGAGCCAAAACCAAAAACCACATGATCCTGTCAATAGATTTGGAAAAGGCATTTGAAACAGTAAAAAACAATTTACCTCAAAGCCCTACAGAAAATTGGAATAGATGTTCTTTACATGAATCTGATAAAAGCCACTATGACAAACCAACAAACATCCAACGTCATTCTAAATAGAGAGAACATTAAACTTTTACTCTACAATCAGGTAAGAGACAAGGTTGTCCACTATCACACTGAACTCTTGTTTAACATAATTCTGGAAATATTGGCAAGAGTCATTAAACTAGAGAGAGAAAAGGAATAAAAATATGTAAGGCAGAAGTTAATTTATCATTATTTGAAGTTCACATGATATTCTATATGAAAGATCAAAAAAATCCACCAGGAGGGTCCTAGAATTAATAAATAAATTGAGGAGCATAGCAGGGTACAAGTCAACACACAAAAATCAATAGCATTCCTCTACACGGATAATGCACTCACTGATAGAAATTAGAGAAAAAAACACCCTTCACAATAGCATCCAAAAATGAAATACTTAGGAATTAATCTAACAAAGGAAGTAAAAGATATAAAATTTCTGAAAAAACTGAAAGAGGATTTCAGAAAATGGATAGATATTCTTTGCGATTGGACAGGAAGACACAACATTGTGAAAATGGCCATCCTCCGAAAACTGTTACACAGATTTAATGCAATCCCTATCAAGATACTAAAAATGTGCCTCACATAGCGAAAGAAAGCATTCTTAAAATTTATTTGGAACTGAAAAAGACCTAGAATAGCAAAAGCTATCCTGGGCAACAAAACCTGTACAGGAGGCATAACAATCCCTGACTTGAAATTATAGTACAAAGCTACTGTGATAATACCAATGTGGTAGTCGCAAAAAAAAAAAAAAAAAAAAAAAAAATTCTCAAGGATCAATGGATCAGATTAGAAGATGCAGATACAACTATACACACACTCAGGCATCTTATCTTTGACAAAGTGGCCAAACACATTCAGTGGAAGAGAGATAGCCTCTTTACTAATAGGTGCCAGCAAAAGTGGCTCTCCTCGTGCTGAACACCAAAACTAGACCTATGTCTGTCACCATTCGAGTAAAAATGGATTAAAGATCTAAACATTAAAACAGAAATACTAATTCTACTAAAAAGAAAGGAAGTGGAGATCTTGAAGACATACGGGTAGGCAGAGAGTTCAAGAGCATAAACCAAATTGAGCAGGAAATACTTCAATAATTCAGATCTCATTTTATTGAGAAGTTTCTGCTCACCAAAAAATCACCAATAGAGTGAAACAACAACTCACAAATTGGGGGAAAAAAACTTAAGCAACCATCATTTAAACAATGGACTCTACCTAGAACATAGGAAGAACTAAATAGAATCACACCCCCAAATTTCAAAGATTTCCAGTCCTAGTTTTCTTAGGAGTCTCCACACTGATTTCCGTAATGGATGCACCAATCTACATTCCCAGCAGCATTGGAGAAGGGTCCTTTTCCCCCATAGCCTCTCTAGCATTTGTTATAAGTTAATTTCATGATAATTGTTCTTTGTGAGGTGAGATGGTAAAGCTTTCCATTTTGGTTATTATAGGACTACTTTCTATATCATTTGTTATCTTAAATTAATCCCACAATAGTCTGCCCACCCAACAAAGTTAGCAAAATGTACTTCAGCAATTATAATATTTTATTGAATTTTCTGGTTCCAAACAATTAAATGTTGTTTCAATTTGCATTTCTCCAATGGCCAGTGCTGTGGAACATTTTTTTAATGTATTTATTTGCCATTTGTATTTATTCCACTGAGAAGTGTGTATTTCTCTCAGATGCTCTTTTTTAGATTGGATTTTTAAGTTTTGGGGGTCAAAACTTTTTTAGCTTCTTTTTATGATTTAGATAGAAGTCCTTCGTGTGAATGATTGTTTGTCACAATTTTCTCAATTTGTGAGTTGTCTTTTCACTCTGAATACCTCTCATCTTGTTCTTCTAAATCTGTACCATTTCTAATGTACTATCAATTATGATTATACCTTTTTTAAAACATTAAAAATTAAAATGAGAAAAAAATTTAAGGTGTATAGTGTAGTTTCTGTTTCAATTCACTGATGCCCTTTTATTTTCTTTATTGGAAGAACAATTCAGTGTTTCGCATTCCTTTACTAACAGAAAAAGGGTTTAAGGTAGAAATTCAGACACTGAAGGCTCCAAAGAGAAGTATATTACAAGCATGATGAACTGAAGATTTCAGATATGACTACAATGGTGGGAAGGCAGTGAAATTCCCTTCATTACAGGGCAGTGATTCAAAGAAAAAGCAAGTAATTCACAAAGAATTGTTTACCCAGCTTGTTTTGTCCTAACTCAAAATTACACATTAGAATAATAATTTTACACTATCAACATATGGTAAAGCTTTGCATTTTGGTTATTATAAGACTACTTTCTATATCATTTGCTATTTTAAATTAACGCAGCAATAGTCTGCCCACCCAAAAAAGTTAGCAAAGTGTACTTCAGCAATTATAATCTTTTATTGAATGAGCAAAATATTCTATTTATACTTTTACCTGTTATAGTCTTATTATGATTTTATCCAAGTGGTCACACATAAGCTTTCTTCTTTTGAATGAAATTTTAAAATCTGAAATTACAATAAATATGCATGACCTCATATGGAACACCAATAATTGCCTATTACAGTGTACATTCAAATATTTTCTCAACATGCAGGACTGGGACTCAGTCCTCAGCAGCACATGCCCTGCTGGCCTCGCCCCCGCCCCGGGGTCAGCCACTGAGACTGGGTGGGGAGACACACACCTATAATCCCAGTGCTGGGTAGGCTGAAAACAGGAGGATCACTACGAGTCCAAGCTGTGTAGTGAGACTCTGTACCAAACATAAATAAAATAAAATGAAAACAAATATTTCTTGAACTTAAAATTGTTGAAGTATTTTCCTTTCTCTTCTAAACCACGGAATGGAGACCATCCCACACATTGTAAGATAAAATTGGGCACAGGGATTATGAAGAGAAGTGAGCCTGCTATTCCTACCTCAGGCCAGCAAGCTTCCTGGGATGAAATATTAACTAAATACCATGAACAACTCTGTCAGAATCCTTGGATCATGCTGCACTTAACTACTGAATAATGAAGCAATGAAGCAAAGGTTTTCTGAACTTATGTTAAAAAGTAGAACACAATCAATGATTGAAAGATGAAGATGCTTTATTTGAAAGACTTTGCATGGTCTTAAAGCAGCCATGGAATCCCATGAACACATACAGAGCCCAGGCACAAAAACATTGGAGAGCTTTACCTGGCATGTTACCCTCCTAAAGGGACAAGCAGACCTTTTGAAATAGGGTAAGAATGGAACATTGGAGAATCTGAAACTAAACCATTATGTCTGTTTCCCATGGACAGAATTAGTCAGGCACCGAAAATGGCGAGGCCAAAACGCACACCCAAAACCAGCCTGAAAGAACAAAATAGATGAAACTGTAAAATAGTGGAACTTTCTATGCATCATGGAATTTATAATGCTAAGCCAATTATAGTCAAATGAGACATTTGCTTTGCACTTGTTAATGAGAATATTTGAAATGTCTTTTTTAAAAAAATGTATTTAGTACAGGGTATACAGTGTGTCATCTATACAAATTAGACTCTTAGTGATCTTCCTGTTTTCAGCCTCCCAAGTGCTGGGATGATAGGAATGCACCACCATTCCCAGTCTCAATCCCTGTCTCAACATGCCCCTGGGGGTGGGATCCTGTCCTTGGTTCTGCCTAAGCAGAAGCTTGAATCCACTGAGCTATCTGGCCAGCCTTATTTGAGATTTTACAGCATAACTAGAATAGCTAAACCCTCTGTGTGAATGCAAATATACTCTTTAACAAGAAATTATATTCCTGGCCAAAATATGCTATGTTTGTACACAGAAACTTTCTATCTCAGTTCTAGTATGAAGAACAGATCATTCACTTCAGTTCCACTGAGAAACAGATATTTCCTTAATTGAAAATAATTTCTAAAGATTCAAAATGAACTGAACTCTCAAATTCATCTTTATTCTACATAAGACCGTACCTGCTCATTTTATATATGGTTGCCAAGGTAATGCTGGTGTTATACTTGCTGAACTATAATTGCTGACGAGAACTAAGTAGACAGCTTCCTGAGCCCCCAGGAGCTTGGGCGAGCCCTCAGGGATGAGAAGAATGGGCAATTCACTGGACTGCAGCTCCCTGGTTGAGGACTTGTTGCTTCAGCACATGGGGAGACTGATCACGCAACAGCCACAATTGGGAACTGATGCTTTGTAAATAGTTTTTCATTGTGTGAAGTCGTGTTCACGTGAAAGAGATGATGTATTGCATTAAATAAAAGGAGAAGGCAGTGTTAGACATAAATTCCAGAATCGCCGGAATATGCAGAGGTGTGCAGTGAAGCAAGCTGGGGAGAGTCCACAACAAGGAGAAATGTGTGGATAAAGAACCTGAAGGGGAAAATAAGGCCTTCTCTGGATTCAAACAGAAAAAAGCATGACAGCCTACAGAATTCAAAGAGAAGAATATAAGGACCTCATTAATGAATGTAGTAAAATGAAGACACAGAGACCCTTCCTAAAGTTTTCCAGAATGTTTCCTTGAATCACTGGCACAATTTAGAAGAGATAATTTCTCAGCATATGATGTGTATTTTTGTGTGTGTCTGTTCTCTGTTAGTTTGAATATAAATGGAGTAATATAAATCTAAAAATAGAAAAGCTATCAAAGCAGGGAAAAGCATTTCTAAAGATTACTCAGACGACTGAAGCAAAAATAGTATTTTTTTGTCAATTGAACAATCATTCCTTGAAAGATATTCAATTATTTGCTTTTTAGTCCACAGTTCAGTAAAGAAAAACTAGAAAAGTCTAAATATTTCTACTCCAAAAAGAGTCATTAGATATTCAATTTTCACCTGCTTATTTAAAATAATGTATCACTCAGAACTTAATTTATGGTCAAAATTTAAACATTTTGTAAGTTACATTACCCTTCTATTTTTGACTTTCAATATGAATAGAACATTTTGTAATTACAGAATGCAAGCAAACCTTATTAGTTATCTTTTTCTACTAAAATTAAGTATACTTTTAACTCAGTATCTTTGTTAAGTGTAATAAATGTAAAGAGAAACTTTTTTAGAGATGCAATATTCTGAATTCAGTAGAAGGAATAAATAAATCTAGCTCACTGGAATATAATTATATCGCTTATATTACAATAGTTTATGACATGTGTTAATGGCAATAATTATTATTAGGAATGACTAATATTTTCAGTAACAATGGCTGTTATCGATGAACCATGATAATTACCAGCATTTCATATCAGGGAAATGAATACTTATGCAAAAGAAATGCTTCCAATATGAAGTACTTCCATCTTACAAACTATTAAAGGAAAATGACTATTAAATCATCCCAAACTACTTCAATTACTTTTCAGTGTCCACTTCACACATTACATTTTAAGTTCATTATCACTGAGACATAGGCTCTGCTAATTGCAATATTAACATCTAGGAAATAGTCTTTTAAAACTTATGGTACGTTCTATGTGATGACTTAATGAGGATATTTTACTAAGAGATAATGAAGACCCAATGGTTGTTAAAGAAATGTAATTTCTAAATGGAAATATAGAGTTTAACATTCAACATTTAAGTTCAAATAGTAAAACTTTAATAATACAAGTGTTCTTGATAAAAGTTTATTTTATACTTTTTCAAATTTTAAGGTGTTTTATCTTCACTTTTAATCAACAGAAGTAATACACATCGTCCTTTCTGTGAACCCAGACACACTTTCCCTAAACAAATTATTTAGAATTAGAATTCTAATTATATAGTGACCATTTAGTTGTAAAAATTATTACTTTGAGCAATAATGTAGCATTCAATTTTATTGTATGTCAAGTTTCTAGGAATCCAAGCAAATTTCTAAATTATTTTACATTTTTATTTCTAAGTAACATAGAAAATGTCATTGTGTAATACCAGCTAGCACTGTAATCTATGTTTTAAACAGACAAGGTATGGTAAATTATCAAAAACAATGGTATATTTTCAATATACATATATTACAAGGAAAATTATCTTGATGGAGCCATCATATAAAGGAAATGTTGGGAAATTCTCCAAACGTACTTGGCTGAACTGGTTTTTCTGTTGACCTTTAGTATAAAACTAGCATCTAGAGTATTGGAAAGTAGGGAGGTACCCACGTTTTAATCTTTAGACTTTAAAAATATTTTAAAATTAATCATGATGTTAAAATCTTGATGAAGATGTTAAAATCAGATGAAGAATGTTATGGATTAGACTGATTCAAGAATTTAATGAAGATGGAGATATTTTATGTATGTAGAACCAGAAATAATTATTTTATAAAATGCTCCTTTCTAAAGAAACTATTGGAAAAGAACAACCAAAGAGTGATCCAGAAGAAAAAGGTCAAAGCAGATGAACAGAGAATTTTAAAATGAAAATGCAAGTCTTGATATGAACATGAAATGTTGAGTCCATTTCACTCTTGTAGCATGATTAATGACCTTCCAAAATGATCTCCACATCCTACTTCCTGGAATCTGTAAACATGACTTTAGTAGGAAAAATTGTCTTTGGAGATATGAGTGAATTTGGGACCAAGATAAGATGATATCTGATCGTTTAGGTGGATTCCAACTGAAATAGAAGCTTTTTTATGAAAGTAGTAGGAAAGTGTTGAAATAGGAAGGGAAACAAGGGAAGAGGGAGGGGAAGGAAAGTAAAGGAAAAGGAAAAAAAGAGAAAAAGAAAAAAACAATATAAGATATGGGTCTAGTTTTGATCCTCAATATATGGAAAGCCAGATTGTTTCAGTGCCATTTATTAAAGAAGTTATCCATTTGACCCAGCTATTCTTGGTATCTTCACAAGTGAATTAAAAACACCACACAACAGCAACATATGCACACCCATATTCGTAGAAATACAGTTTGTTATAGCTAAATCTCAGGAACAGACCAAATACCCATCGAACAGTGCATTGATAAAGAATATTTTTTTGTTTTTGTTCAATTGCAATCTTACTCAGACTTAAAGTGGGACACATATGACACATTTCTAGGCATGTGGATGCATTTTGATACTATACTGTTACGTAAAATAAATCAAACACATAAGTGTAAATATACATTATTTCTCTGGTACAGGAACCCAAAAGTGTGAATTAGGCCCAGAATACTTACTAGATGTCATCAAACAGGAATTAAATGCTTTAAGGGGAAGGGGAGTGAAGGAGTGAGGAGAAGAAGGAAGAAAGGGAAAAGGAAAAAAAAGAGGAAAAAAGGAAGAAATGGAAACAAAGTTTCTATAGATAAGAAGGAGAAGAGGATTTGAAGGGAGGGGAGGCATATGTGAAAATAAAATAAAAAAGAATTAGATATGTCATTACAGGTACAAATTCCCTATGATGAATATGATTATTATGTATATCTAAGCTGTGACAATAAATTAATTTATAATAACCAAGAAGAGAACATCAAATTTAAATTGAAAAACAGAAAACAAATAAAAAGAAAGCTGTTATTAATACAGAGGGGAAATAGGGTTGAACGGGGGGAAGGGAATGGGGGAGAAAAGAAGAATCAAGACACAGGTACAAATTCTCTATGATGAGTGTAATCATTACATATATCAAAAGCATACAAATAAAATTAAATTTAAAAATATAAGAGAAGACATACACATAGAGGAGAAAGCCCTGTGATCAGATGGCTTTGTTGGAGTCATACATACTAAAAAATACTTGAGTCTCTAGAGGATAGAAGAGACAAGGAAGCAGGATGTACTAGCTAAATCAAAGGGAGAATGGGCTTGCAGTTCCCTTATCTTGTATTTCTGACCTCCAAAACTATAACAAAATCTTGATTATTTCATACCACTCAGTTTGTGATCATTTGTTACAATAGCCCTAGCTTACAAATACATTGTCAAATGGCAAAATGAAAATTTTTAAAAAATGAATTATAAGGACTCAGTCTCTCACTGTATTCTGAGGAGAAACAGCAGCAGGAATGAGGAAAAGGTAGACAAGAGACAAGAGCTGGGATCAGATGGAGGTTTGTTTGCCCAGTGGGCATAGAACCTGAACAACAGCAGTAGGAGCATTTGTTTATACCTTTGCAAAGTTAGTATCACAAGACACAGGATTGCCTAGCAACTAACTGCTGACATTGTCCAGGCAAGATATTTCCCTCAAGACTCAGGTAGCTCGACTGCTTTAGGCACTGTGGCCTTGTCCTGCACTCACACATATGACTAACTTCCAGGTTCAGCAGCTTGCAACAATGAATAATCGCTGTGCATATATTTGATTAGAAAAGAAAACTATATAATTTCAAGTACTGGTGCTAGAGAGAGCATATAAACAATGTTCTCTATAACTGTTCGAAATGGAAACAGCTGTAACAATTTGGAGAGCAGTGCACATGTAGGTATGTGTTAAGTATCCCAATTAAGGCCAGATAGTCTTAGAAAGTTTAAGTAATTCCAAAGTATACAAGCAAGTACCATTGTTAGAGCATTGTTTCTAGTGTCTAAGAGTATGAAGAGTTAGAAACAAAGTAAATGTCCACTAGTAAGCCGATGGAAAGAGTCAATGTGGTATTATTGTGGAATGTAGATAATAGATATTATACTCTCATATATTTATATATATGCACATATATGTGTACAGTCACATATACATATTTTAAAATATATGTTGACAAATTAATGTAAAAATCATAAAATAAATATAAAATATTTTTAAATAATTTCTAAAATATTAGACAAATGTTAATGGAATATGGATATAACAGCAGTCGAAGGAATCAAAAAAAATTTCCAAAGGAAGCCTTCAGTACACTAATGCAAACAGTAAGCAGTAAGCAGCAGAAAATTATGATTAGCTCAGCCACTGCAGGCCGTGTCTTCCACAAATTATAAGAAAAAAATACATAAAATTCATTAAGCCTGTCTACATTCAGAAAATTGTTGTGCATTGTTTATGGGTAGGAACAGAATCTAAATATTTCAGAGGTACTATGTTCCAGTACAGGTAAGGAAACAAGTGTATCTGAACAGCAAAAAAGAACAGAGAGATACAAAGGGGTAGACTCAAAAGAAACTGAAACAGTGGTGATTACATGTACTCCAAACATGCCCCCTCTTGTCTCAGATGGGTCAAATAGGAAAAAGAGATGTACAGGCCCACTGTTTACGTGATATAACAGTGAGGCATGATTTAAGACCCACAGAAGCCTGAGATATCTGCGACTACCAGGTTTAAGGGAGGAGAGACAGAATGATACTTTGCCAATGAGGAGAAAGGTGGGAAAGCAGTCATATAACTTTAGGGTAAAAGGCACTGTGCCAGGTCTCAGACTGTCTGAAAATTACTAACAAGCCCATGATTATAAAAGTCACAGATTTCTACTCCTTGGAGATAAATCTGTGGTTTATGAACATTTCTCTGGGTAGCATAATGCTGGAGATGATTTATAAAATTAATTTTTCATAAATTAATCATTTCTATCTCACAAAACTATATTGAAATTGAAACTTTTATAATATTAATAACAATAAGAAGACATTTAAATGATTCAGATAAGAAAAAATATTATTTAAATGTAATTCAAATTGGAAAACTAATTTGAAACCCTTAGATGTTTTAATATGCTTAAGTTGCTTTTATTAATCTCACTGAAGGATGATTTAATTTCAAAAGATCACATGTATAGATTAAAATATGGGTTTCCATGTATTTAACAAAAAATAAAACCTATAAAAATGCATTTATTATATGTCCTCGTGCCAAATATATTTCATTTATTCAATACACCTTTAAACTTTAAAAGTTAAAAAAAAAAACCTAACAAAAGTAGATACCAAAGTAGGAAATGAAAGAGATATAAAATAGTCAATATCTAAGTATATGCAATAGTTTTAATTTAGCAGCTACCATTTATTTATTTTAATTTATTAATTTTATTGAGAAAAATATTACAATGTGACAACTTCAAAACAGCTTGGTAGGAGAGTTGCAACAATTAATACATTGCATATTCTTGTCTTTGTAGTGGTCATTCATAACACAAGTTACAGACATAATATCCTGTCCAAACACTGTTAATACAGATGTTTCTTCTTATTGAATTATGAGAAAGTAGATGCATATCTATACTATTTTGTACATACAGATACAAAATTGTCCTTCATTTATATCACCATTTTTTGTTCAGTTTTGTCAGAGATTGGTATTCCATTGCCATCCAAATATTGTAGGTGCATGAATTCAGCAAAATATTCCAATACATTCCACTACTCCACAGTACTAGTGGGTTATCCACAGGACTGGCAATGTCTGACTAGGATGACTTGAGCGTTCCACAGCTCAGCGTATTAACATGCCTTCACTTTTCATACCTCACTTGTACACTTTTCTGCTGGATGGTTAAGACCAAGATAAAGAAGACTTATATAACAAAAAATGTAAATTTTGCATCTGATATGGTCAGTCAAGTCCCCTCAGGACTTATCCGGAAACCCTGTACTGCACTTTGTAGATCATTTGTCAGTGGCAGCCATGTGGATGAGTCACGGTCATCACTTGGCCAATGTGCTCTCTGAGAAAGCCTGAGAGAATGTTTTCTCTCCATGTGACTCTCTTTAGGCACACTCTACGTCATCGATCAAATTCCTCTGTGGCTCCATAATCTCTTCATCAAAAAATTTGGGGAACGACTGAGATGCATGATGCTACAGTACAGGTTCTCCTATGTCCTGAGTCCTCACTGACCTTGAAAGGCTAGGGCGAAAAGGTTGGCTGTCCATGCAGCCCTTGTTTTTCTCTAATTTTTGCTCTGCAAACTTAAATTGTTAACCCTCCAGAAGAGAAGCTTACTACTGCCCTACAACATATGCAGGTGGGTTTGTCCTCACTATCTTTTGCAATGCCAAACATCTTAGGCATAAGATGGGACATCTTTCAAAAAAAAAAACAAAAAACATTTAATTGAGATACAGTCTGGCCATAATTGGTATATCATGACAAGTATACATTTACAAGACCAGAATGACAGGCATTCCAAATGTGACCCCACTGTTACACATTGCTTTCTTTGATGCAGGTGCTCAGCTCACATATATCAGCATATATAGTTAGTCAGGGTGAGAATCCCACCCAGTAACTGCTAGATTCAACAACCTGCTGCAGATTCTCAGGATCATTGCCTTACCCATCTTGTGCATATAAATGTATGACTTTGCCTCTGTCATGTTTCCTAGTTTTTCTCCTTGCCCTCTTTTCGTTGTCTAATCCTCAAGTTCTCGCTTTCCTTTTAATTGTGTTATACCTTTCTATTTGTATTACTTCTTTTTAGTTCTTACGTTAGGGAGACTATAAGATATTTACACATATGGGTCTGGTTTATGGCACTTATGAGTATATCTTCAAGTGGCATCCACTTAAATATGAAAGCTTCGAATTTATCATTCTTTATAACCGAGCAATACCCCATTGTATATAAATACCACATCTTTTTCATCCATTCCTCAAGTGATCGGCATCTTGGTTGTTTCCAAGATTTGCCTATCACAAATTGTGCTGCTATAAACATAGTCACACATATATCACTATGATATGACGTTTTCAGTTCTTCTGGGAAAATTCCCAGTAGGGGTATAGCTGGCTTGAATGGGACTTCCAGTCCTAGATTTTGAAGAGTCTCCACACTGATTTCTTTTTTTTTCCTTTTTCTTCTTTTTATTTATTTCTGAAAACACACACACACACACACACACACACACACACGTTTGTTACATGATTTCACTATATAGCTTGAACTCTGATCCTGCTGTCTGCAGCCTCCCCAGTGCTGGGATTACAGGCTTGTGTCACCATGCCCCATCTTGGTGGCAGGCTCAACGCATCCTGGGACGGAGCATGCATGGCCTGTGGTGGTGGGTATTCAACATTTGTTTTTTATTTATATATATATTTTTTGTGGAACTGGGGATTGAACTCAGACCCTTGCACTTGCCAGGGAAGCGCTTATTCCACTGAGCCATTTCCCCGGCCCCTCCACACTGATTTCCATAATGGTTGTACCAGTCTACATTCCCATCAGCAGTGGAGAAAGGTTCTTTTTTCCCCATAGCCACTCCTATTTGCTGTTGGTTGATTTCTTCATGATAGCCATTCATTCTGGGGTGAGATGGTACCTCAGTGTTGTTTTAATTTGCATTTCATGGATGGCTAGTTATGTGGAGCATCTTTTTATATATTTATTCACTTCTTTCATTTTGTCCTCTGAGAAGTGGGTGTTCATCTCTGATGCCCATCTCTGGATTGGGTCTTTAAACTTTGGGGTGTTAATGTTTTTTAGTTCTTTGTATATTCTAGAGAGCAGACTTTTGTCAGAGTGCTTGTTTGTCAAGATATTTTCCAAATTTGTAGGTTGTCTTTTGACCTTGTTGGTAATTTTTTTTTTCATGTGCAAAAACTTCTCAGTAAGAGGAGGTCCCAGTTCTTAATTCTTTCAACTATTTCCTGTGCGATTTGATTTCTGTTCATGAACTCTTTGCCTACCCCTATGTCTTTAAAAGTTCCTCCTGCTTTCTCTTCCAGAAGATTTACTGTTTCGGTTTTAATGTTTAGATCTTTAAATTACTTTGACTTTAGCTTAGTGCATGGTGATAGACCTGGGTCAAGTTTTAGTTTTTGTCATGTGGACAGCCAGTTTTTCCAGCACCATTTGTTAAAGAGGTTACCTTTCTTCCAGTAAGCATGTTTGGCCACTTTGTTGAAGATCAGGGACTGAGTGTGTTCGTAGAGGTTTCTGCATCTTCTCATCTATTCCACTGATCCTCAAGTCTATTTTGTTGCAAGGACCTGCTGATTTTATCAAAGTAGCTTTGTAGTGTAATTTCAAGTCAAGAATTGTAATGCCTCCTGCCTTCTCTTTGCTGGCCAGGATTGCCTTTGCTATTCTAGGTCTTTTCTGTTTCCAAATAAATTTTAGTAATGATTTCTCTAGCTCTGTGAGGTATATTGGTGGTAGTTTGATAGGGATTGCATTGAATCTGTATAGCAATGTTGGGATTATGGCCATCTTCACAATGTTGGTTCTTCCTATCCAGGAGCATGGAATATCTTTCCATTTTCTGAAATTCTCTACAATCTCTTTTTTCAGAGTATTGTAGTTTTCCTTGAAAAAGTCTTTGATTTCTTTAGTTAGATTAATTCTAAGATATGTCATTTTTTACAATATGATTGTAAAAGGTTTGATTCTCTAATTTACTTCTCAGTGTGTTTGTTATCTGTG
>NW_004524813.1:2601016-2611152 GCF_000260255.1 Octodon degus
TTCTTCTATCCTAATTTTTGGTAGGACTTTGAACATGAATGAGTGTTGGACTTTGTCAAAAGCCTTTTCTGCATCAATTGAGATGATCGTGTGGTTTCTAGATTTTGGCTGCATTGATATAGTGTATCACATTTATAGATTTGCATATATTGAACCATAGTTGCATCCTTGGGATGAATCCTACCTGGTCATGTCATTTAATCTTATTGATGATTTGCTGTTTTCTATTTAGCAGCTATCATTTATGATATCCTTGAAAAAGTTTATTTCTGATAAATTTTGAAGAACTACCTATCGTTCATCTACCTATATCTACTCAGCTGGCTGCCTTCATGGTAATAACAATCTTTAACATTAGCGAAGGGTGAATACTTAATAAAAAATGTTTTTCATTACCTGAAAAAAATTTAATCTGGATAAGAACGAAGATGACATTTTAATAAAAATATTTTATGGATGATATTTTAATTTTTAATTGCTTTGATTTTTTTACTTTGAAAAGAAAAATATTATAGTTTATATTACAATATGATGTTATAAGTATAGAATATAAATATACAATTTTTTTAGCAGTTCCAGGGATTAAACTCAGGACCTTGCGCTTGCCAGATGAAGGCTTATTCTACTGAGCTATCTCCCCTACCTGATAACCTTATACATTCATAAAAATACATGTATGTTGCTTATAGTAGTGCAGGTTTGCTAATTAAATGTTGGAAGCAGTCTCTGTGTCCATCAATGGATGACTAGATGGATAAAATGGTATTTTTACACACAATGGAGTGCTACTCTGTCAGAAAGAAAGATAAATTTGAGTAATTTTTTGGACAATGGTTGCACCTTGAGTCTATAATTTTTTTTTTCAGAACTGGGGCTTGAACTCAGACCCTTGTGCTTGCCAGGGAAGCACTTATTCCACTGAGCCATCTCCCTGGCCCCTTGAATCTATAATATTAAGTGAAATAAATCAGACCCAAAGCTTAAATACTGCATAGTTTCCCTTAAGAGAAACCTGTTCCAAATAAAGGGTAGAAGGAAAGATAGATAGGAGGAAATAGATCGACGTTTCTCAAATGGGAAGGGAGCCGAAAGGTGGAGCAATAGAAAGGGGTTAAAACAGAATTTTAAAAATGTTATGTATGTGTACCAACTCCAAGCTCCATACAAGGAACCTAAACATCATGTGTAGAAAATAGGAATAAATAAATAAATAAATTTCATTTTATATTTTATAACTGCAAGTGAGTTTGGATTTCCAAAATTTTCTTTCAACATAGTAAATCTATATTTTCCTAAATAAAGTAAACCTTTTAGAAACATTTGTAATATTAATCATAAAATATTAAATACACAGAGCATTAAATATAAAATGAATAAACAGTTACCAGATTTCACCTGGATATATAAATATTTACCAAATGCTATCTTTATCAATTTAATAACATGGGGACAAAGTTTTTCAGAACATTTTAATTATATGTTTATGAATAATTATTAGACTGGATATATATTTAAACATGGATTTAAAAATAATAAATGAATATGTCAGCACAAAAATATGAAAACCATAAAATAAGTAGCTACCTTTTAAAAATGCTGCCATTTCCATATATGCAGATATGATGTATATCTGTACCCATGCACACATGCACATTCATGGAAACATACGTATACATCAAGAAAAAACGGCAGCACTTTATAGTTAAGTAGATACATAGATATTTAGAAAGCCACTGGAAGAAGCGCTCTAGTTATCTGAAAAGATTGTTGTCATTGTAGCCATTTTGGTATATAACATGAACTACAGGTATTTCTAGGATTACCTGAGTATTAAACATACTCTAATTCTGTTTTGTGAGTAAATAATTGTCATTTGACATTTGATGATTTATATTTTTATCAAATATCACATATCTCTCTAAGATGTATTTGCATATATTTTCAATTTTAAAATAAATGTTATCTCTTTCTAAAGTGACATTCTGTAGCCTAGTTTGCACTGGAAAATAAGCACTGTAGTGCAAGTAAAAGTCGCACATTTTTCCATACTTTGATCTATACTGCTCATGCATCTTGGCATGTTTTGTTCTTCTGTTTGTATTATAGAACTGCAGAATAAATAAGTACAGTTTTGTTTTTTTATTAAAGAGATTGTCACATATCCAATTTGTTACCTGTTTTACGATCTTTAAAACATATTTTGTACAGATTAGAATAAAAGTTTACATCTGGTTTCATTTGTATTTCATTAGAAGCACTTACAAATACTCCAATTTCTATACTTACAATGGCTGGCTCTATACATTTATTTTATTATTCTTTCTTTTCTAAAATGTTTTATTTTATTGAGAAACAAATAGCAATGAGACAGTTTCAAAACCGATTAATAGGACAGTTTCAATGAACACATTGTACATTGTTACCTTTTTAGTGGTTATCCATGGTGCAAAATGCAGACATGATATCCTGTCCAAACACTATTAGTACAAATCTTTCTTCTCACTGAATTAAGTGCAAGTAGCTGTATGTCTCTCCTAACTATTCTGCATATACAGATACAAAATGGTCCTTCCTTTGTATCCCCTTTTTTTTGTTCAGTCCTGTCAGAGATGAGTATTGCACTGGCCTCTAAATACTATAGGTGCATGATTTCTTGCTCTGTACTTTTAAAAATTCACAAAAGTATCAAAATTGACTCAGGCAAGCATTCAGTTTAATTTCACACCACATATGCAATAAATTATAGAGACATCTAGCACATTTTATAACGTAAGTTCTCTGGTAAATGATTTTACTGTACAGCTGTCTGACACTTGTGCTGAGGATTGTAAGGTAGGCGGGGCTAAACTACTTTATTCTTAGCTAAGGTATATGCGTGCGCTTTTGAATTTGGGATGTAACAGCAGTTTAATTTAAGGAGTCACTCTATAGTGCTTGACCTCTGCATTTTGCCCAGAAATGTCTACTTTTGCTTAGTTTCTGTGCAATGCGTTATATGAAAGTTGCATGTGATATATGTAAATCCATGTGGCATGTCTCTGAGATACTTCTGTTTGTCTGTGCCTTGTCGGGAGGTGTTTCTATTTGTATCGCTTATCTGTTCAACTTATGCATACTATTTACTTACTGAATAGCATTACCCACTATTCTTACAGAATTGGCAATTTTAAAATTTAAATATTTTATTCTCCTAGATATTTTAACATTTTAAGACTATAATTGTTCTATGTTCAAGGGTTATAGGTATTTAGTAGTAGAATATTGAGTTACAATAGAACTTTTATAATTGTTTACTAAAGTGAAATAATTAGATAATGCAACGTAATATAGGAAAGTCATTGTTCTTTGTTAGTATTGACTTAGTTCTCTTTTTCAGACTCTTCTGAAAGGCTACTATTGAAAGAGACACATCATAGTCAAAGGAAATTTCTAGCTTTTGCTTTATTCAAAATTTTATCTTTCCTTTTCCTTGATTTTCCATGTTGTATTGTTCTGAACGATAGCAATGGTATGTAATTCTTGCTTTACTTCTTTTACACAGTAATACTTATATCGCTGTCCTACTCTTTGAATTTAATTCATTTATAAGTATACTGTAACAGTGCTGTAAGACACAGTGACATAAATAAGGTGCAAAAATAGAATCTGTAAACCCATAAGTACATAATAGAAAACTTAATTAAGCAATTATTTATTGGTGATGTTTTTGTGAAAATCCCATAATGTGAATCAGACAAGTCAGAGGACAGAATCAAACAAGATCAAACAAGAACAACCTACATCAAAAAGAAAACTCCTGTTACTTTTTCTATGGGTTCTCTCCAGCAGTCTTACAAGGCCACATCAAAAAAAAAAAATCATCTTTTTGGCTTACAACTTATCTAGATAAGGAAGAAGTACCAAGTAGCTATATGGTTCCACAACATTTGGGACTGCAGCCTGAGGACACCAGCTCCCTCTCAGGCTTTACATGGACACCCAGGGGAAGTGGCAAGAAGTAGGATACAAGGAGACACAGACGAACAGACTATAGGGGAAGTGCGTACAGTGACTTTTACGTGGATCTTGGTGATTCTCTCATGCTCTAGTTGTCCTAGTCAGTAACCTTTTACTAGACTATTTGCAGGCCAGCCTTAGCAAAACGAGGAGTTCAGATTTGTATGGTGGCAGGCCTGCAATTCCAGCACTGTGAATCCTTAAGACAGGAGGATCACAACTTCAAGTCTGGGGAGATACAGATAGATAGATGATAGATAGATAGATAGATAGATAGATAGATAGATAGATGATAGATAGATAGATAGACACACATGTGCACACACACACACACACACACACACACATACACTAAACAATGATGAGGAGCTCTTCCATAAAACTCCACTAGACACTGAACATACTGTCTAGTGGATAATGTCCTTTGACCAATGTGTAGCCACTATGCACGTGAGCAGGGTACCAAACAAGCACCCCTGTTCATTTATGCAGTACTGCATAGCCAACCTGCAGGCCTGCCAGAAACCCAGGTTATGTTGTGGAAGCACTTGTGGTTGGTGCTCTTTAAAGATTTGTTTCTCAATGAAAGCAACATACAAAGACATTGGCTGTATATTCAAATATGCAAACTCTAATGCACAGATAAAGTTATCAAAAAGAAACAGGGAGATGTGATACTCCCAAAGGAACAGAAGCTACAGTAACTGGTTCCAAACGGAGATTTACAAGCAAAAGATTTCATTATCTGAAAGAAATTTGCTGAATGAAAAGTGAACATGGGCAGCCAAGTCAGCGAAGTAAGGAAAATAATGTATGAATAAATGTAGTAATTATGAACATCACTTAAGAGGGTCTGGGAAACAGCTCAGCAGACTACGTGCATGCTTAGCAAGTGCCGGGGCCTGGAGTTTGATCGCTGGCAGCACCTGTTGTGCCGACTCCTCCCCAGCACATACTGAGCAGGCTACTAAGTCTGGGCATGGTGTCACATACCCGTAATCCGAGTAGTGGGGAGGCTGAAAGCAGAAGGATCACTATGAGTCTGAGCTGCACAGTGAGACCAGGTATGAAATAAATAAATAAATAAATAAATAAATAAATAAATTTTAAAAGACAAAGGAACATTAGTGACTCTTCTGAGAAACCACGCACCAGCAAATGTAAAACTATTTAAGACTTACCTAAACTACTGAAGACATATCACCTATCAAAACTGAATCATGAAAATAGAAATTCTGAGCAGACCAAGGGAGAGTAATGACATGCAAACACTGCAGAAGTGTCTGCACAGTGAGAAGTCCAGTGAAGGATGAATTTGCTGTTGAACTCTGCGAAACTTTTTAGAAAACATAACACTACTTGTTGTTAAGCTACACCAAACAATTTGAAAAGGAATCCCTCTTCCGAATTCATTCTCTAATGCAGTTAACAAAATCAAACAAGGAGATTTACAAAAGAAAATTGTAAACCAATGTCTCTGACGGATGCAAATACAAAAATTCTCAATATAATATTATCAAGTCAATGTATCAATGCAACAAAAACTTGATCATTCATCATGATCAAATGGAATTAAATCCAGGGCATATACTTCATTATATCAACAGAACTAAAGTTAAAAATCATGTAGTCATCTTGGCAGAAGCCTGAAAATATTTCAACAAAATTCGGTATCCTTCCATGATAAAATTGTGCTCAATATTGTGTTAGATATAAAAAGACATAATTTCAACATAACAATGACTGTATATGACAAGCCTACAGGCAACGACATCCTGAAGAGGGAAGAGCTGATGTTGTCACCTCTAAGCTTGGGTATGAAACAAGGAGGTCCACTCTTACCATTTTTATTCAATGCACTGCTGAGATTATTCACAAGAACAGTTGTTGCTCAAGGGAAAAAATAAAGGGAATAGCAATAGGAAGAAGTCAACCACACCAGTTTGCAGATGATATGATTCTATAAAGGCAAACATGCTAAATCTTCTAGGAGCAAACTATTAGAACTGAGTAAATTAATTCAGTAGAGCTTGAAGATAAATCAACAGAAAAACCAACATAATCGTACCTGATAAATTTAGCAGAGTGGCATGACACAAAATCATCATAAACAGGAGCTTTTATGTGCATAAGCAATGGAACTACTGAGAAAGAAATCAAGAAAATGGTGGTACTCACAGAGCTTCAATAAAACTGAAATAAAATAATAATTGCCTAAGAATAAAACCAATGGAGGAGGTACAAGATCCCTGCAATACAAATTATAGGACACTATAAAAAATTATAGGACACTGAACCCTATATTGAAGTCACTAAGAAATTGAAATATCAGAAGAACTAATATTTTTAAAAGGAGGGCCAGGGAGCTAGCTCAGTGGAATGAGTGCTTGCCTGGCAGGCACAAGGACTTGAGTTCGATCCCTGGTACCAATAGCAAAAAACACAAATAAAAAGAAGGCCATATTATTAAAGGTAATATACAGGTTCAATATATTTGTCATCAAAGTACATGTGCAATTCTTTACAAAACCAGAGAAAATAAATCATAAAATTCATAGGGAACCACAAAACACTTGGAATAGCCAAAGCAATCCCTTTCAAGAAAGCAGCTGAACAGGCATCACGATGTTCAGTTCATGATATTCTAAAAACGTCATAATAACAAAGACAACATGGTTCTGGCACTAAAGTAGACACACTGAACCTTGGAATCAGATGGAGGGCGAGAAACCACATAGAAATAGCTAGCTGATGTCTGAGAAGGGTCACACACTGTCTCTTAGAGAAAACAGCTTCTGTCACAAACGTTTTTGAAAAAAAATGGATTATGCAGCTGAAGAGACTTGAAGCTATTTTCCTATAACTTATTCTCTACAAAAATTAAAAGCAATTATATTCACAATAGTTGCAACTAATACTTAAAGATATATTTTTCCAAGAAAGAGAATGACAAGAGATACTTCAAAAAGATTAGTGAGATTTTGAAGAGCACGCACACTGTACATATATAACATGTAAAGACCTGTGCTCATGGGTTATAATAATATATGGTGATTTTTGTTTTGGGGGGGCGGGCTGGTGAGATGGCTCAGTGGTCTAAAGCACCTACTTAGAACAAGCTAAGCTAAACAAAAGCACAGGGACCGCGGTTCAATCCCCAGCACCACATGCCAGCCAGCCCCGCCCCCTGGTGGGCTGAACTGGTCACACACACACACACACACACACACACACACACACACACACTAAATTAATTAATTAATTAATTAAAAAAAATAATATATGGTGCTGGAATATTCATATCATCTAAACAATGCATAGATTCAATATAGCTCCCAAAATAAGTAGTAAAGACATTTATGTTCTTCCTTTTTAAAAATAATTTATTTTATTTTGAAAAGTAAAAACAGAAGCACAAATAGAAAAAAGACAGAAACGAGGTAACATACAACAATGTATATGTTACAGATTTTCAAAACAGAAATAGCTAATGCTATTATAGTTGCTATATTATCCATTTTTATCTTCAAGTCTGTTGCTCAGATTGATAGAAATAGTTACAAATGATTGGGGAAATAATTGAATTTTGGTGCTTGATTTCAAGAAATTTTAAATTTTTTCATTGTCCTTTTTTGTTTTATTTTAAAGAAAGTATATTAAATGATAAGACATTAGGAAAGGTACACATTTAGAAGACCAAAATGAGAAGCAATCAACCATGGGATTAATGTAGACTGGCACAACCACTGTGGAAATCAGTGTAGAGACTCCTCAAAAAACCAGGACCGGAAATCCAGTTTAATCCAGCTAATCCCCTTCTGGGTATTTTCCCAAAAGAACTGAAAACATCATACCATAGTGATATATGTACACCTACCTTTGTAGCAGCACAATTTGTCATAGCCAAATCTTGGAAACATCCAAAATGCCCATCCCCTGAGGAATGCATGAAAAAGTTGTATTTTTGTACAAAGGAGTATTTCTCATGTAAAAAGAAAGACAACTGCAAAGACTTTATAGGTAAGTGGATACGACTGGAGACTACATTCATAAGTGAAGTAAATCAGACCCGCATGTGTAAATGTCATGTTGTCTCCCTAGTGTAGAACCTTAAAAATAAATAAAACCATGAGGGTATTATAGATATAGTAAAATGGAAAGAAACTAAACTTGATTAAGAAATAAAAATGGGAAAAAAGAAAAGAGATAGGAAAAAAGGAAGGAAAGAAAAACAGGCAAGTATATATGCAGGATGGCTTAGATGATTATAGTCATCATTTCCACCAGCTTTTTTTTTTTTTTTTTTTGTGGGTTTTTTTTTTTTTAATAGCAGTTAAGGGCCAGCCAAATAGCTTAGAGGATCAAATTGTCTTCAACCAGGTGACCCGGGTTCGATCCATGGGCCTGCAGTGCTGGCCCTACCCACGGGGCGTGCTGAGACCACAATTGAGACTGGGCATGCGCCTGTAATCCCGGCTCTTGGGAGGCTGTAAACAGGCGGATCACTGTGAGTTTGATCTAGTAGTGAAACCCTGAACACCCTGTAGACCCTTCCCTAAAATACAAAAAATAAAAATACGAAGTCTTCTTTTTGGGGCCAGCGAGATGGCTCAGTATAATAAGTGCTTGTCTGGCAAGCTCAAGGGCCTGAGTTCAATCCCTGGTTCTAAAAAAAAAAAAAAAAGAAAAGAAAAGAAATTCAACAAAGTAACAGAACAAAAGAACTCCAAAATAAGCAAATTTTCAAAAAAATATTTTCCCAAAAAGAAAATTTACATCCTTATCCAGTAATGTCCTAATAAAACATGCACTGTAGAGAAGATATCCACCGAGTCCTATGCAAGGAGTTTGCATATTTAGATACAGAAGATGGAAAATTAATTCCTATCTCTCCTCCTATTCAAAAGCCAACACTTAAAGTGGACTTAAAACCTTCATAGAAGAAGTAAAACTTTGAAATAATTTTTTAAAAAATCATGGTAAACCCTCACAGTATCAATATAGGCAAAAACATTATTTGATAAGATCCAAAGAAATAACCAACAAAGTCAAGTGACAAACTACAGAAGAGAAAGAAACATCTGCCAACCACCTACACATAAAGGATCAATACATAGAATGTATCAGGAAAGTCACTGAGCTACTAAACACGCAACAGCTAATGAAAAATAAATGATTTGTAAAGATGTTTCTCAAAGAAAGAAAACAGGTATAAAAATGTGAAAAATGTGCTCAGTAATTATTGTGAATTATATGTCCACGAGGTTGGGGAAATAAGACCTACAGATAATCTTGTTGGTGCCAAGGAAGGAAAAGAAAACTCTATTCAGAAAAACCATAATTATAATGAAAAAAGATACCCTACCATAGCCTTAATAAATAGGATTTTATTTTACTACATCAGTTAATCTTCCAGTAATAATCATCAAAAGACCAAAAATATTTCGAAAGATCCAAAAGAATAGATACAAGTGCTGAAATTCCATACGGATTTTTTGTTTTGTTTTGTTTTTTACTGGCGATCAAAGTCAGGACCTTGCACTTGCTGGACAGGCACTTATGCCCTGAGCTATCATCCCAGCCCTCATATGGAGCTTTGGACATTGTCTTTCTTTTTTCTTTTAATGCTTTTATTGTATGCCATATCAAATTATGGGCTTTGTTCAGTTTTCCCTCATACTTAACCACTCTTTAATATATGTATTTGGTACAGAGTTTCGCTACACAGCTTGGACTCATACTGATCCTCCTGTTTCAGTCTCCTCAGAGGTGGGATTACAGTCGTGCACCAACACTCCAGGTTTTGGTGGCTGATTTGGCACGGGGGCCGACACAGCATGCGGTACTGGGGATCCATCCCGGGTCCTTGCGCTTGCCAGGCAGGCACTTAGACTGCAGAGCTATCCTTGGCCACACATAATCATTCTTATGAATCATATTATTCTTCTGAATCATGTGTCTCTAAATAGCACCTCAGCTCTTGTGTATACATGATTTTTTTCATAATTAATCTTATAACATCCTAGTTCTTGGCTCTCACAAAGAATAATTTGATTTATTGCTTCCAAATATGACCTACAAAGCCAGAGTTTATTAGAATAGGGAGAAATATAGGCTCACATTGGCAAAAAAATTATATA
>NW_004524813.1:2613027-2622933 GCF_000260255.1 Octodon degus
AGAGACAGAGAGACAGAGAGACAGAGAGACAGAGAGAGGCCACAATAATGTGGCCCATACTTTGTTGCCTACGCAGGTATCACAGCTGAGGACTCTGACTTTTTATTTTTTATTTTTTGTTTTTTTATTAATTTTATTGAGAAACAAATAGCAATGAGACAGTTTCAACACCAATTAGTAGGGCAGTTTCAATAATTAATACATTGCATATTGTTGTCTTCTTAGTGGTTATACATAGTACAAGGTGCAGACATGACATCCTGTCCAAACATTTTTAATACAAATCTTTCTTCTCATTGAATGAAGAAAAGGTATCTGTATAACTAGCCCAACTATTTGGTATATACAGATACAAAATGGTCCTTCATTTATACCCATTTTTGTTTGGTTTTGTCAGAGATGGATATTCCAATGCCATTCAAATACTGTAGGTGTATGAATTCAGCAATATATTCCAATACAGTCCAGTAGTCCATAATAGTAGTGGGTTATCCATAGGACTGGCAAAGTCAGAAGTTGTTGACTTGAGATTTTTACAGCTCAGCATATTAATATAGCTTTACTTTTTATACTTCATTTTTATATTTTTCTGCTGGATGGTTAAAACTCAGATAAAGCAAGACCTATATAACAAGAAATATAACTTCTGTCTCAGACAAGGAAAGTCAAATCCCCTCAGGAATTACCCTGAAACCCTGTACAGCAGTTTGTAGATCATTTGTCAGTGTCAGCCATGAGAATGACTCACACCAATTGCTTGACCAATTTGCTCTCTGTGAAAGCCTAAGAGAATGTTTTCTCTTCATATGACTCTCTTTATGCACATGCTACATCTTTTATCACTTTCCTCTGTGACCCCATAATCTCCTGTCACAAGTTGTGCTGCTATAAACATAAGTGCACATATATCACTACGCTATGACGTTTTCAGTTCCTCCTGGAAAATTCCCAGTAAGGAGATAGCTGGTTTGAATGGGATTTCCAGTCCAAGTTTTCTAAAGGGCCTCTACACTGATTTCCATAATGGTTGCAACAATCTACATTCCCACCAACACTGGAGAAGGGTTCCTTTTTCCTCACAGCCTCTCCAGCATTGTTATTTGATTTGTTTATGATAGCTATTCTTTCTGAGGTGAGATGGCATCTCAGTGTTGTTTTAATTTGCATTTCACGGAAGGTAAGTGATGTGGAACATTTTTTCATATATTTATTTGCATTTTTAATTTCATCCTCTGAAAAGCGTGTGTTCATATCAGATGCCCATTTCTGGATTGGGTCTTTAAATTTTGGGGCCTTAATGTTTTTTAGATCTTTATAAATTCAAGAGAACAGAAATTTACCTGAGTGCTTATTAAGATTTTTTTCCAGTGTCGTGTTGCCTTTTAATTTTCTTAGTAATTTCTTTTGATGTGCAAAAACTTCTCAATAAGAGGTGGTCTCAGTTGTTCATTCTTTCAAGTACTATCCATATGACTTTATTTTTGTTCATGGATTCTTTGCCTATGCTTCTATCTTCAAAACTTCCTCCTAAATTCTCTTCAAGGAGACTTATTGCTTCAATTTTAAATGTTAGATTTTTAATCCATATTGACTTTAGCTTAGTGCATGGTGATAGGTTTGGGTCAAGTTTTAGTTTTTGGCATGTAGAGAGTCATTTTTTCCAGCACCATTTTTTAAAGAGGCTGTATTTCCTCCAGGAAGTATGTTTGGCTCCTTGGTCAAAGATAATATGGCTTAGTGCATTTGAAGAGGCTTCTGAATCTTCTAATCTATTCCATCGATCTTCAGGTCTATTTTGTTGTCAGTACCAGGTGGATTTTATCACAGTAGCTTTGTAGTATAATTTCAAGTCAGGAATTGTAATGCCTTCCACCTTGTCTTTGTTGGCCAGGATTGCCTTTGCTATTCTAGGTCTTTTTTGTTTCCAAATAAATTTTAGGAATGATTTCTCTAGGTATGGGAGGTATGTTGGTGGTAGTTTGATAGAGATTGCATTAAATCTGTACAGCAATGTTGGGATTATGGTCATCTTCACAATGTTGGTTTTTCCTATCAATGAGCAGGGAATATCTTTCCATTTTATGAAATCCTCTATGATGTCTTTTTTTTCCAGAGTACAGTAATTTTCATTGAATAGATGTTTGACTTCTTTAGTTACATTAATACCAAGGTATTTCATTTTCTGTGGTGCTATTATAAAAGGTATTGTTTCTTTATTTCCCACTCAGTATGTTTATTATCTGTGTAGAAGAATGCTATTGACTTTTAGGTATTGACCTTGTATCCTACTGTGAGACTGAATTTTGTATCAATTCTAGTAGGTTCTCGGTGGAGTTTTGGGTCTTCCAAGTAAAGTATCATGTCGTCTGCAAATAATGATAGTTTAACTTATTTTATGCTTATTCTTGATCCTTTTATTTCTTTTGTCTAATGGCTCTAGCTAATGATTCCAGAACTGTATTGAATAGGAGGTATAATAGAGAACATCTTTGTTTTGTACCAGATCTAAGAGTAAAAAATTTCAGTTTTTCCCCATTTAGAATTACATTAGTCATTGGGTTGTCATATATGGTTGTATCAGATTGAAATAGCGGCCCTCTATTCCAATTTTCTGTAGGACTTTGAACATGAATGAGTTCTGAACTTTGTCAAAAGCCTTTTCTGCATTGATTGAGATGATCATGTGGCTTTTGGATCTGTCTCTATTGATGTAGTGGATTGAATTTATAGATTTGTGTATATTGAACTATCCTTGAATCCCTGGGATTGCAAGGATTCTAATTGCTAGAATTTTATTGAGGATTTTTGCACCAGTGTTCTTCAGGGAGCTTGGCCTGTAGTTCTCTTTTTTTAGTTGTGTCATTCCCTAGTTTTGGTATCGTTTTAATACTTACCTCTAAAAATGATTTTGGGCGGACTGCTTCTTTTTCAATTTCACTGAAGAGTATAAGTAGTATAGCGTTTATGTCTTCTGAAAATTTCTTCTAGAATTCAGTTGTGAATTCATCAGGACCTGGACTTTTCTTTGTCAGTAGGTTTTTTTTTTATTACATTTCATTCTTCATTGGCTGTTGTTGGGTTATTGAGAGTTCTTATAACTTTATTCAGTTTTGGTAAATTGTGTATATTTAGGAAACTAGCCATTTCTTCTGTCTTCTATTCTCTAAGAGTGAAGATTTTCAAAGTAGGTGTTAATGATCTTCTGAATTTCCACTGGGTCTGTGCTAATTACACCATTTTCATTCCTTATTGCTTATATTTGAATTTTTTCTTTCCTCTTTTTGATAAGGTTAGTTAGGGGCTTATTAATTTTATTCAATCTTTCAAAGAATTGGCTTTTCTTTGTTATTTCTTTGAACAGTTTTATTCATTTTGGTAGAATTAATTTCTGCTTTAATTTTTATTATTTCTTCCCACCTTTGGACTTTGGGTTTGGTTTGCTTTTCCTTTTCTAGTTGTTGAAGGTGCAGCATTAGAGTGTTTATTTGTTCCCGTTCTGTTTTCCTAATGTGTGAGTTCACAGCTATAAATTTCCCTCTAAGAACTGCTTTCATTGCATCCCATAAATTCCAGTAAGTTGTTCTTGACTTTTCATTCAATGTAGATATTGTTAAATTTCTTGTATAATTTCATCTATGACCCATTAGTTGCTGGGTAGGTATTGTTTAATTCTTTGTATTTATGGTTTTTTTATGGTTTCTTTTGTCATGTATTTCCAGTTTCATTGCACTTTGGTCAGATAATATGCATGGGATAATTTCTGTTTTCTTGTATATACTTAAGCATGATCTATGGACTAGTATGTGGTCTATATTAGAAAATGACCCATGTGCAGCTGAAAATACATGTATTCAGCTGTGGTTCATTACACACTCTGCATATGTCCACTAACTCCATTTGTTTCAAACCCTGGTTCAGATCTGCTACTTCTTTGCTAATATTTTGTCTGCTTTACCTATCTTCTTGGGATAAAGGGGTGTTAAGGTCTCCTGTTAAGATTGTGGTATTGGATATTAGATTTTTCATGTCCATTAAGATTTGTCTAATATAGTTGGGTACTCCCGTGTTTGCTGAATACATATTTATGAGTGTTACCTCTTCCTGTTGAATTTTCCCATAACCAGTATATAGTGTCCTTCTTTATTTTATTTGATCATTCTTGTTTTGAAGTTGAGACTGTCTGAAAACATCATTACTACCCCTGCTCTTTTCTCAGGTGCTGGGATGTATAGTATTGTTTTCCGTCCTTTGACTTTCAGCCTATGAATTTTTTTATAAGTGAAATGTGTTTATTGTATACATAATATTGTTGGATTTTGTTATCTAATCCTCTGTGCAAGTCTATTTCTTTTAATTGGTGAATTGAGTCCGTTTACAATGATGGGTATGATTGAGATGTATTGAGTTATGATTGACATGTTATTTGCCTGCTGTTGTTACTTTTTTTTTCCTCCTGTGTTTAATTGTTTGCCCTATTTAGTTGGTTCATTTTGTTCTCATTCATGGAATTCAAGTCATTTGTGTCCCTCCCTAGAACATGCTTCAGGAGTCTGTGTAGGGTTGGCTTCATCATCACGAAATTCTTCAGTTGTTCTTTGTCATGGAAGTATTTCACTTCTGCACCAAACTTGAAAGAGAGTTTTGCAGGGTATAGTAGTCTGGGCTGGAATTTGTTTTCACAGAGTATTTGAAGTACTCTGGTCCATGCTCTTCTTGACTTCATAGTTTGCGAAGAGAAGTCTGCCATTATTCTGATGGGTTTTTTTAAATGTGATCTGTTTCTTTTCTCTAGTGGCTTTCAGTGTATTGTTCTTGTGCTGCATTTCTGGAATCTTGACTATTATATGTCTGGGTGTATGTTTCATTGGGCTGATGTTATTTGGTGTTCTGTATGCTTCAGTTACCTGAACGTCAGAATGTTTCCTCATATTTGGGAAGTTTTCTGCTATTACTTCTGCCCATATTTTTTTAATGTCATTTGTATTGACTCCTTCTTTCTCATTGATGCCTATTAGTCTCACATTGTTCATCTTTGCATCATCTTGCAGGTGATGAATTATTTTTTCGTGCATTCTAGTTGTTTTTAAGAGATGCTTTCTTACCTTTTCACTAGCTGCACCAGTATCCTCAAGATCTGAAACTCTGTCTTCACTTTCACTTAAATGGTTTTGCAAGCTTGTGATTGAGATTTTATGTTTCTTTTTATCTCTTTGACCCTGCTTCATGCGATCTATTTCTTTCTTGTATTCTTCAATGAAGGAATCCTTCGCTTTTTCTAATGTCCATTTTTTGTCAGTGTGTTCTTGAGAAGCAGTTATTAATTCTTTTACTACAGAGATTACTTCTGACCTGATTTCCTCTATATGTTTCTGTATTTGATTCTTTACTTCATACGGTATAAATTCAGAGATCTCTTTTTTCATTTCAGAGGTTATTTCTGATCTGAGTTCCTCTATACCTTTCTGCTGTTGTTTCTTTACTTTAGATGCTGTTGATGCATTTTGCATAGCACTGTCCTCTGACCTTTGGTGGAGAGCTTTGGTGCAGTTATAGCCTTATCACCTAGTGAAATTTTGTGCAGTTCTACAAAGTTTGAGTTCATCCAGCTGTGCCTGGCTCAGGTCTGGCTGCTGTGCTCAGCTCCTTCTTGCTGCAGCCCTTGGGACTGAACGTTTTGTGCCTCTCTGGCAAGATGTTCTGCTCCTGGATTAGCTGGGTGGTTTTGCCCCCTAGCCTCTCTGCAGGGGCTTCAGCTGTGGAGTTTCCCCCTAGGCCTGTTAACTAGGCCTGGACTGGGTCTGGATTGGTCCAGAGAGCAGGAAGGAAGTACTCCCTCAAGTGGGCCTGGGCTGGTCCAGAGGGTTCTAGCAGGCATAGGGGAATATGGGAGCTCTCCCACACACACGTAGGGCCTAGGCTTATGCTGGGTCTAGAGATGTCCAGAGAGCGTGGTAGAAGTTCTCACTCACATGCTGAGCCTGGGGCTGGGCTGGTTCTGGAGGGGTTTGGAGAAATCCTGGGAGAGCACAGTGGAAGCTCTCCCACCCACTCAGCCTGCCTGGGCTTTGGCTGGGTCTGGAGGGGTTCTGAGAGTGAGGCAGAAGTTCTCAATCACACGCTTGCACTGGGCTGGATACAGAGGGTTCCAGGGGGCACCTCTATTTTTTTTATCTACGTCTTATTTTGTTGTGCTGAGCAATTCTTTCACAATTATTGTCCTTTCTATTTGGACCTGAAAGATTATCTCTGATCTTATTTCTTCTATAACTTTATAGAGATTTTTCTTTACTTCAGTTGCTCTCATTTCAGAGATTTCACATGTATGCTTTCCAAGTTTTTGTACATCTTTGTCTCTTGGATTTGTTCTGGCTGGGATAGAGCTTGAGATAGCCTTTTGCTCCTGTTTTGGCATTTTTGAAACTCCCAGTAATCACCAAGACAGATTTACATGGGATTCTCAGATTCCACCAAAGCTCTCATAGGGCTCCCGTAAAACTCTGCACTTGCTTGCACTGGGCTTGAGCAGGTCTACTGTGTCAGAAGTCAACTAAGAGTCTTCCTAACAAGTTCTTAAGAGTGTGAGCCAACACCAGCAGAAGCTCCACTCCTGTGGGCTTGGGGTAAGGACAATGATTGCTTACAAGAGTTCCCAGGCTATTCCAATTCTGCCAGTCTTAAATGACCTTGATTCTTCATCTTAATCACAAATAATTGCTAAAAATACAAACAAATATCTGCCTTCTAGAGTAGTAGTTGCCTGTCCAGCAAGCTTCAATTTTTTTATTTTTATTATTTAGGAAAGGATGTATAGGTTGCACAGGGTCTCACTGTGTAGATTGGACTCATAGTGATCTTCCTGTTCACAGCCTCCCAAGTGCTGGGATTATATGCACGCATAACTATGCCCAGTCCCAATTGCTGTCTCAGCACACTCCAGGGACGGGGCTGGCATGGCAGGCCCGGGGGTCCAACTCCAGGCCCCTGCATCTGCCTAAACAGGCACTTTAATCCACTGAGCTATTTGGCCAGCCCTACAAGCTTCAATTTTTAAAACATGTCATGTAATTTTCTTACAATCTGCATTGAAAACTATTATATTTAAGATTTCTTTTTTGGCTTCATGATTTTGGAAACCACAGAGCTATAGAACAGAGAAATAGAAATATACTGCTTTATCATGTTACAGTTATAGATAACTAAAAGAAAAAAAATCAGATTGTTAATGCTATAGAGAGCTGAAAAGATCTTCAATTACATGGTAGCTTATTTTCTAGATTCACATTATAGAGACATTGCATCCAGGAATCTCTTAGATTTCCTACATTCTGGTGCTTATTCTAAATACAGATGAATAGCCATATTTAATCACTAAATGACAAACTGTTATGTCAGCATTTCAAGTTTTGAAGCAATATTCCTTATTTATCTAAATACTCAAGCCCAATGTTCAATAAACTTTTGGGTCAGTGAGAAGGATAATGACTACCTCTAACTCCTATTAACGATCTGTATTTAGTAGCTCTCTTTAGTGAATGCCACCTACATTAATGTGTGTTGTAACAAGCCATTACTGATCATTGCAAAAAGTGGAGATATGATCCTCAATTCTTTATTTTAATATTATACGTATGCCATAGCATTATTAGCTTCTATCAATTCATGTTAGCTACATAATTAATGAGCAATATCATATTTTTCCAAATTTTAAAGTATCGTTGATTTTTATTTGAATCATGTAGACTACTCAAATAGCGTTATGATTGGGCTTTCCTCTAGATTATTTAGGTCAAAATCTACCAGGCATGTATTATCTAATTTTTTTTTTCAGATTTTCAAGATTTACCCAGACAGGTAATCTTCTGAATTGCATTGTCTGCATTTCTAGATTTCTTTTAATTATTTATGGGAATATCTCTTGAAAAAATTGAAGATTGTATTCATATTCAATTTCCAATATGAATTATTTCATATTAAATTTCATTATTTCAACTGCAATATTGGCATATTTTATTTGTGACCTTAAAAGTATTTGTATGAGCTCATGTATCATCCCAAATTAATAGTAAATTAATATGATGTAGTAAGTTAACACAATGTAGATTTAAAAACTTGTTTTTAGCATTATATTTAGATAAATAAGCGATAATGCAGAAGAGTGTGAACCATGTGGCATTCATTTACCCACATCAAGTTATTGCAGTCATGAAGCTGAAATCAAACAGTTACCACATAAATAAAGTGTGAACCATATGAAACCTGACTGGGCATGGAGTGTATAACCGCACTGTGCAATGTAAAAGCAAAGTAATATAAGCCAACATGTATAAATGCTTCCAAAGAATAAGTTGAGTTAGTGTCAGGAAGGCCAATGCCTGAGCATTTTATGATTTCAACTGTTAATTAAATATATTATTTTAAAATTCCTGTGGACAATAGAAAAAAAGTTGGGCTTTTATTCTTTTGAGGGGGAATTCTTTATTTTGTTCTTATGCATGACTGCATAACATCGATACAGACAAACACTATGTCAAAGAAATCAAATAAATCCGACAAATAGAGCTTACAAATAGCTCTGTTTATGAATTTAAAATGTAAATATTAATTTCCTACCAGCTTCTTTAGATATCCTTCTGCTGATATCTAGATTTAGCCATTATTCCACTGGTAACAAGATGCTCAGATATATAGCTGATCACAACTCGATATGTACTATCGGAGACTAGTAGTCATATACTAGTAGTCCAATGCACCACGACGTAAATATATAGCAATGCACTATGTATAATTTGTTAAATTTTCTACCACTTACTTGGCTTATACTTACATCAACACTTGATATTCGCTAAGTAATATTGTAGCAATTAAATTTAGAGCAACAGTTGTTCTGTTGATATTCTTTTTTGTTGATGGATTAAATGTAAGATCTCATATTAATTTAGTTACGTTTATTTGACCCTTTCAAATCAGAAAAATCATCAGTCTGTGCTTGTAAGTTATTTTATCATATATCTGTCAGTTTGGGTTTAGCTGACACTTCTCAATGCTAAGACTGAGGTTAAACATTTTTGGGAAAAACATAAAAGAGTTGGTACACTTCCCAATATATCAAAAACGGGCACATGATTTTGACATATGCTACTGTAATAGTCACTTCGTGCACACCCACAAGGTGGGGGCTGCCAGCCTTTTGTAGCAAGCTTGCTGTTTCACTCTTCGTAATGAGTGGTGCGGTAGCGCTATGTTAGCACTACGAGCACCCCCTCCTCTCCCTGTTAACCTTTCAGGCTCTGATTTCAATGCCCTTCTACCTTTGCTAATTAAATTGTCTTTCAAAGAGGAGATAACCACCATTTACTCAGTTATGTGTGTTGTTATGCACCTCTATCATTACGGACACAGTGTTTTGTTCATCGAATACAATATGAGTGCTTAATTTCTTATCCAAATTCAACCAAATTTATTCCCTGAAAGGTCTTTCAGTTTAGCCCCTCTGCCCTCTCAACGAGACAACAGGTTTCTGTCCTTTTTTTCTTTTAATCAACCTACAGACATTTTGACATTTATAGGCTTTCCAGGCCCATATTGTAATTTTCTTGTCCCAATCTTGGAGAAATTATCCACTTATCCAGGAGTTTCAGTTTCTTTTAGTGGAGAATGATTTAGTGGAGAATGACTGGGTACATGAGGCACCCAGTCCTGAGTGCCCCATGCATTCATTCCAAAAGATCACGCCTCTTCTAGCTTTTCTTAGTGAACAGAGCCCTCAAATATAAGTTTGTTTTTAATTTATGCTTGCACTCACTCATTTTTCTGTGTGCACATATGGCTGTTAAATAATTACTCATTATTGGATGTTATCAAACCTAATCTGGTTTCCCTGGGATTATTTTAACATTTTCCTTCCTG
>NW_004524813.1:2623073-2625693 GCF_000260255.1 Octodon degus
TGTGCTGTGGGGGATTGAACCCCGACCTGCACTTGCCTGAGCAGTTGCTTAGTCCACTGAGCTATCGCACTGGCCCTACTTAGTCCCTTCTGTTATTTATATACTCTGATTTCTCTTCAGATCGTATAAATCTTTCACCCTTTTGTTATTTGGCTTTCATTATTAATAGTACATTTTTATATTTGTGCATAAATAATCTATCAATTAAGTCATTTCTGAGTTTCTAACCTATAACTCCAAAAAAATTAATTGAACAAATGAGTATAGTATCTTTATACAGTGTTTTAAGATTTAACCTCATAGCATAAAACAATGTTTTATATAAATATTTATAAGCCGCACTTTTCATCTCCCTGCCCTTTATATAATATCATATTCACTTTTTGTTTTTTAAAGACAGAGTCTTGCTATGTAGTCCAGGCTGGCCTCTAACTCACAGTGATCCTCCTATCTCAGCTTCCTAAGTGCCGGGATTACAGCAATGTGCCACCACACCAGCTTAAATTTATTTCTTTGTTTTATGGAGCTACATATGTTTTGACAAATGCATAGTCATGTGCCCAGCTCCACAGATTTCATATATAACAGTCTCTTTACCCCAAAATGCCTTTATGCCATATCTTTTTTAGATGAGCCTTTTTCCAACCCTAGAAAACCAAGGCTATATTTTATTACCTTCAATTTTGCCTTCTCCAAAGCATCTTACAAATTGAAACATGAAATGTGGCTTGTGAACTTGGCTTTCTTCATTTAGAAAAATGAACTTAAATACATCCATCGTTTTGCATACATCAATAGCTTGTTACCCATTGAAGAATATTACTGGCCTTGTAAAATTTTCTTTGTTAATTTCAAGGAAATCACTATAAATACTTGCATAAAAGTTTTGTTTCAACATTTGTGTTTTTCTTTTTTGGGGTTAGATTTTAATAAGCAGAATTATAGAATCAGAGGTAACTATACATAAAAACCTCCAAATTGTTTTCCAAAAGACATGGACAGTGTACATTGCCAGTGTTCATATCCCTCCCACTGGCTCCACAACTTTCTCAGTAGCTGACACTGATCTCTTGTGACTCACTGTGACTTAATATCACATTTTCCAGCAATTTAGGTGAATACATTTTCATAAGCCTCTTTTCCATATATGTATCGTTACGGTTTGTGTCTAGTTGTCCCCCCAAAGCCTTATGTAGTCACTGGGGTGGGCTTTCAGAGTTTGTGATTGATTCATGATCCAGTGTTGGGATTATGGGTGTGAGTACTGCAGGGATTATGGGTACCAGTGTTGCACCTACCCTGAGACAGAGACTAGATGACATGTGAGGAGAGACGCTGCTGCTGCTGCTGCTTTGGTGCTTGCTGCTGCTGCTGCTGCTGCTGCTCCTGCTGCTGCTCCTGCTGCTCCTGCTGCTGCTTCGGTGCTTGCTGCTCCTGCTGCTGCTGCTGCTGGCCTTGTCTTTTTGCCGTTGCTGTTTTGTTGTTTTCCATCACCATGAACTGTCGCCCTCTGGAGCCAGCTGATTATAGCCTGAAGCCACCACACACCATTCACTAAATAAATATTTTCTTCCTTCCTTCCTTCCTTCCTTCCTTCCTTCCTTCCTTCCTTCCTTCCTTAATTTTAGGTGTCTTCTATTCTGTCCCAGCAATGAGAGAAAAGTAACGGGGACATGTATTAAAATATTTGTTCAGATCATTGGTACTTTTACAAAATGTTAGCATTTCAATTTTGAGATATTTTTATTTTCTTGATATTGGTCTTTTGACACAAAAGAGATGGTCACATGTTTTATCCCACTCTGTGACTTAACAGTCTGCTAACTGTTATGATTGTCTTTCTCATAACTTCCCCCCAATCAAGTGTATATAATTAACTTTAGTGAATCACTGTTTTGGAGTTGTAGCTCTACTTTTTTCTTAGCATATCAAATGTGAACTCACTTACTGAACTGATTCTGATGTGTGTTTTGAAACTTGAGAGTGTGTTGTTTCTGGACTTTCCTATAACTCACAAGATTTGTTGCCACTGAAAGCTAAATATTTTGTATGATAGTTTAATTCTGAGGTACATTTGATTCCTAGAAATTGGCATGCCTTTTGTTTTATAGGTCTTTAGAGACCATGTTAAATTAACCCAGTGAGAAGTCATGGTAGTTTTGAGTTTATTGTTGTTATAATAAAATTCATCATTCACCAAGCTTCAAAATCTGATGGTAATATCTTACATTTTTATTAAAGTTGGTTTGGGAGATATTTCTGTACACATGAGGCTTTATGTCTTTTCTTTTCTCTGTGTCTCAGAGTTTTTCTCTGTCTTCTTATCTTTTCAGCAGTGCTTACTGTTTGTGTTCAAAGGTCCCAGGACTCTATCATGAACATCGGAATTGTCTTGAGGCTGTTTCCACTGTTTTCTGAAATTTGTCAGAAGGATTCTCAGAAAAAGAGCATGGTCTATAACGCGATTAGAGCTTGCCAAATGTCAGCTCTTCTTGTAGGCTCTCCTTGGCCCCACTGCTTACATTTTATCAGTCAGGTAGGTCTATCACTGCCCACACAATTTTTCTTTCTGCAGATTTAGGTTTCCTTGGGAGTTTCAGCCATTCAGTACTTCTCTCGT
>NW_004524813.1:2626195-2630020 GCF_000260255.1 Octodon degus
TGAGCACACTGCAACCAATGAAGCATCTTTTTGGCTGAAAGCTGGAACATCACTCTTCTTAGTGTTCTACTGCAGCCTAAGGGAGAAGCGCTGAACTTCAGGCGCAGCATTAATAGAAGCTGCACTTCATTTACTAAAACAAAGCAAATTTATTCTCTCATTATGACACAACTGTGCTCATTCTTGACAGTTTATAATATAGTGTTAATTAATATGAAATTTAGATTAAATTTTGAAAAGATAGTCAATAATAACTTTTCTAATAATTTCTATTAGAATTTTCGGTTTTAGTAGTTCTTTACAACTACAATTTTAATTGTAAAATAACAGAGAAAGCATTTTTTGTTAAATAATTTAACTAAGCTACGTGGAAGTGTTTCACCCAGAATAAACACGCAATTCCAGCACAGATGATCCGGCTTGCAGTCATGCTTTGATTTTATTCTTTGTTATTTTGTGAAACAATAACGGCCAAAGAAAATCTATGCTCATTCTTCACTGAGAAATTGTTTCTTGAAAACGTAATATGTTCTTGAGCACCCAGAGCACATTTTCTTGCACAAAACCCTTTCAAGTTTAAAGTATTTTTCAAAGCTAGAGGCTGATTCCATGAGTCTACAGTGAACCACACTGTCTTTCCCTCCCCACCACCCATCCTTCCTTTAATATTCTGTGATGGGTGTCGCTCTATCACTGAATTGCCCAGGGTCTACCTTGAGACTCTCCAGCCTTTGCTTTCCAGAGGGCTGGGCTTACAGGTGGACTTCACCACTACTGGCTGCACAGGAGGTTTCGTCATTGGTGGGGATGCAAATGCCGTTATCTAAAGATATACATTATCCAGCTGATATATTAGATGTAGATGATATGGGTAGGCAGGCTGGAGCCAGAAGAAGACTCATGGTGAAGAAAGGCCTCCTGAAGCCCCTGCAGTCAGAACATTATCTTGATGGCATAAAATAATGCTGGAAGAAAATAAATCCCAATCAATGTTAAAATCAAATCATGAAGAAAGAGAACAGAGGTGCTCTGTGTTGGCTTGGAGGTGCAAAACCAACTTGGTAAAAAGAAAATGAAGCCTAAATTCATAAATCAAACCAAATATCAAAATCGTCAAAATCAGATTATTAAAGATGGCATGATTAGTATACAGCTGGTTTATTTTTCAAGTTGATTTTTATCCTGCTCCAAATTAATTAGTGTTAATTACATGGATAAATTCTAGATAAACTGTTTGCAATTAAACAATGGCAAAGTCCATTGTCTTAGTTACTTTTATCATGGGAGAGGCAAAATACCCAACGCCCAAAGATAAAGGAGGGAAAATGGCCCACCTCACACTTTGCAGAGGTTTTGGTCATAATTGCTGGCTCCAAAGCAGAGCGGCATCAGGGAAGAGAACCCATCCATCTTAGAGAGAAGGCAGAAACAACTAGCAGCAAGCAGTGTGCTGCAAGCATCCCTCCCCCTGTCGCTAGCATTTCATGCAGGCTGCTGGCCTTTGGAGCACTGAGCACTCACCTCGAGGTAGGGTGATCCCACTCCTGGCTGCGCCATGACTCAATCCCAGCAGCACATTCTTTTCCCAGCAACGCAAACTCCAGATCGAGCCACTTCCAGAACCACTTATGACTGCATGAGTCTTTGGGGGAACATCTAGGTACAAGTCACAGTGCAGATATAGAAAGCTGAAAGATGCCAAATCCACTTGAGCCATTTTTAAAGAACAAATGCTGTCACATGAGCTAAGATTAGAGTAATGTATAACTTGATCATTAACTTTGTGAAGTAGATTTTGCATATTCTAAAATAAAATTAGTCTGCTCTGCATTCACATAGATGCTTAATCTTACTGTTTACACATCTTTTCAATTTTGAAAATTAATTACTAGCCAATAAATTATAATAAATCTTCATTTCAATAATTCAACACTCGTTTTATTCTGCATTTAAATAATCTATTCTTTTGATGTTTTGGGGAAAATTCAATGCTAAATGCTCTTTTACCAATTGTGGGACCATTAGAAGCTGTGAAATAAGATCATAGCCAGTTCAGACAGTGGCCCGCATAACCACGCAGTGAACTAAGTGAACTCTCTCTTCTCAACAATATTTAAATTTCTTAGTGAAATATACTGTTTTTATTTTCATGTTTTCTAAAATTTGTAGAGAAAATTCTAATGCAAAGTTCCCCACTGCTTCTCTGTCTATTTCAAAACTAAAAGAAGAATAATCAATGATCAAACTTATATTAAATATTTATAGATGATGTGTGCCATACAAGTAGAATGTAATGAAATAGATCTGATAAATTTAGACTGCTTTGTACACCTGTCTGTGGATAATTCATATTTTAATATTGATAACAAACATTTTTGATGTAAAATATGTATGAGAGGGCCAAGAGCCCATTAAAATGCATGGGTGAAAGTCAACTTGTGGCATTTGGAAACCGGCACTTTAGGTTTGATTTTCTGAGAAAACTCTTCATTGACAAGAAAATTGAAATCAGAAAAATCAGATTACCAGGAAAACTGTTACATTCTGATGCATTGCCTTAAATTGTTATGATACTTTTTAAAAAGAAAATTATGCTAGAGATGTGTAGCACTTTAAATAATAGATGCAAAAACTAAAAGAATAAGCACAACTGAAGACTGAAAAGCCAACATCAATTATAAAATACTTTCTTGATGTTATTAAAAATACTTTTTCAGGATTACTGGAAACATGGGTCCAGATAATGTTTAAAGAATAAACACAACATCTTCTATATCCTGAATGTATTATTTAAAGAGTTATTTAGTTCTTATATGAAAAACTATCTTCACTAAAATATGACAAGTTTGTGAGGCTGTAATAAAATGGTCTAAATAGTGAAGACTGAAAGGCCAAAAATGTTTTGTGCCCTACCCTAAGATACTTTTGTACCTCTTTGTACAAATCTTTTAATAAATTTGCAATACTATTTAACTTATATATTTGCAAACTTTGTAATTTCACATTATTCCATGGATATTTAACAAATTCTATTTAGAATATGTTCTGTGGAATTCATGAATTATAATTTGATGTAAATATAACTATTTAAAACTATATTAATAATTTTGTTTCTGAAAGTCAAAATTTTTCATGTATTTTCTCACTGAGCTCATTTCTTGTGCTCTTTCCCAACAAAACGTTATTGTGGGATTCCTTTTGTTAACTGCTCTCCTTCCTAAAACACAACATGCTGAAGTTTTAAGAACTTTGTGATTTTAATGTGGACTACTTCTAGAATTACTTTCTACACAATTTATTAATATAAACTAAATATATTCTGCATTTTGATGATTAACTTCTTTATACCAAAATTAAAACAATTTTAATTTTTTTACATGACATAGTTGAGGCTTTAAACACAATTTTGAATTTCGTATAAGCCCAAGAAATTGATTTTTTTATTTCCATCACATAAGTTTAAAATGACATTGAATATTTGCATTCTTTCAGACAATGTACTGAGAAATGTATAATGACCTATCTTCCTTATGACAATTTCATCTAGCAACTAAGTGGCCTCCTTGCTGAGTTAGCTGAATAGTTAAAAAAAAGTAATATTATGAAAATGAAACAAGAAATCCCTGATCTGTTAATAGAGATTTTACATAACTATTAGAGTTATTTAGTTTTTCAGAACCTTAAATTTCTCTCTTTTAGGTGTTTCAGTTTTGTTTATTACTTTTTTTTTATTTTGGCGATTTTGTGTTTTTAAGTTTTGCTGGTACATAACTCACATGTCAAGAAGGTCACCTCCTTAGATGGTTTAAATAATTCAATGGCTGT
>NW_004524813.1:2630325-2631234 GCF_000260255.1 Octodon degus
TCACGTAAGGCCAACCTCATGGCGAGCTGCACGATCTGGGAGACTCCTGCTTGACACATTAGCTGAGAATGTTTCCAAGCGGGACAATGTAACACCAGTAAAAATATGTATGCGCGAAAGAGACGCTATAGAAGATGCACTCTGCTGTTTGCCTTCTAATTTATGTCATTAAATATATTAGACTACAAGTTACCAAACAAATCCCATGTCCCAGTAATAAGGCAGAAGTCCAGTGAAAGGGCTCATCAGATTTCACAGTAGAATCAGGAGCATGACTTGCCACAGTTTATCACAAACAATATTACATCCAGGTAAATACAATTCTTTGATAATTATTAGAGCACTATTATCATATTCCAGATTACTACTTATGTTCAGGCTTCAGATAAGCAAATGATGCTATGATTAAAAAATAAGAATTGTGGGTCTGTGAAATAGCTCAGACAAGCACAGGGACCGAGGTTCGATCCCCAGCACCACATGCCACACCGGCACTGCCCCTGAGTGCACTGAGCCAGCCACTGAGTCTGGGTGTGGTGTCACACTCCTGTAATCCCAGCGCTGGGGAAGCTGAAAACAGGAGGATCACTGTGGGCCGAGCTGCGTAGTGAGACCCTGTACCAAGAAACACACACACACAAAAAAAGGTTTGTATCTACAATAAGCTCTTTGATATTTTATATGTAATATTGAATGCATTTAATTGATTTATAAACAGTATTTTAGTATGACTAACAGAAAGAATTTTTTTCCTGGTGATACTAGGGATTGCGCTTGGTGCGCTTTGCAAGCAGGCGTTTGTATCCCTGAACATCTCCACAGCCCTAACAGAAAAAATTTGAAAGATATTTTTTGCTTATTCACATTTTGAGAAAGGCTAATGAATAACCATTCCATATGACCACAAAA
>NW_004524813.1:2632024-2634202 GCF_000260255.1 Octodon degus
AAACTAATATGATTTTAATTATTGTCTATGTTTGAAATTCTATCAATTAAATAATATCTGTAACTTAGATTGGATAGTATATTATGAAACCTTGTTTCAGAAAAAAGCTTAAGAAGGGCTAGGGAGACAGCTCAGCGGGCTCAGCACTTGCCTGGCGCGTGCAAGGGCCGGGGCTCAATCCCCAGTGCCATGTACTGGTGCCAGCCCCAGGCTGAGCCAGCCGCGGAACCCGGCATGGTGGCGCACGCCTGTAATCCCAGTGCTGGGGAGGCTGAGGCGGGAGCATCACTGAGTCCAAGCTGCATAGCAAATCCTTGTACCAAATGCATAAGAAATAAATAAAAGATTTTTAAAAAATAACATTAAAAAAAGCTTAAGTTGATTTAGGAGCCTATTTATCAGTATACAATATTTTTTATTTTTTAAGGACGAAAGACATTACTATGCTAGTTTGAGATAATTTGCTTATGTTCCTTTTCAGTAAGTAATCTTTAGAAATTCTCATTGATTTACAATAATGTTTAGAAGGCACTAAGTTTATACACATACTAATTAGATGTTTTGAAGTTTTTGAAATTTTATTTTGTAAAGTTATCCTAAAAGTTGTTGAGAATGATTTTAATTTTATAATTTGAAAATTAATGTACCATAAGGGTGTTCTTACAAAACATGTATTTATCCTGTCTGCTGAACTTGAATACTTTCAAAAGAGCTTTTTGTGGAAATATTTATCTACAAAATAAAAAGGCCATATACACTTATAAATACTCATTTGCATCCAATTTTTATAACGAGAAAGGAGAAAACACTAGAATTTAGTTTAAAAAAACATACACATGTGTATTTCTTTTAGATGAGGATGACATTTAAACTTGGTTTTCTTCTTGCTGATTATTGTACAAAAGCATCTACCATATATGCATCTTATGGCTAATGTCATTCACGTAACCCAGAAAGTAGAATCTAGAGTTGGCAAATCTAATGGTTTATTATTTGACTGCATTTTCTGTCTCAGAGGACCAGTGCTTTTCTTGGTATTTTGTTGACAGAAAATCTCCTCAGATTAAATACTTAAAAGTCCAATTTGTGTTTGTGACACATCTGCTGTACAAGATAATCGGTCTAATAAGATAGCAAACTGCAAAGAATTGAGAAATTGATTTTGCCAAGTTTTCACTTAATGAAAAGCAACCTGGTTTCAATCACACTGGAAGGTGAAAGATAGAGTTGCTCATTAAGATCAAGATACGTTGGGGGCAGGCAACTTTCTGTCTTTAGAGATAAGATGTAACTGAAGAGCGTGGTCGCTGACAAACACAAAACAGAACAAAGCCAGTCAACGGGAAAGACATGTGACTTGCCTGTTTGTGAACTGTAAGTCACCTCAAAAGCCACTTACTATGATCATTCTGTCACTGAATAATACAAAAGACAATGGTTTTATATGTATGTTTGTTTGATAAGGAAAGATAGATTTATAGAACTTCAAGCCTTTTCTTTCTAAATTCCCTGTTTTTCTCTGTCTCTCACTCTCTCTCTCTCTACACACACACACACACACACACACACACACACACACACTTCAGCAGAATGTAGTATCTGTAGCAAATCAAAAAGTAAAAGCTGGTCAAAATATATGGCTTAGGGCTTGTATGTTAGCTTAGTGGTTTAAGCACTGCTTGGACAAACCCATTCAGGAGCAAGGGACTGTAGTTCAATCCCCAGCTCCACATGCCTTACCAGACCCACGCTTATGGCAGTCTGAGCTAGACAAAAAAAAAAAAAAAAAAACACTCCTTCTCAAAATATACGGCTTAATAACATCAGGCTCTAGATTTTTCTCTTTCTCTTATCTAGAAGAAAAAAAAATGTTGCTTTCTTAACAATAAGTCCAAACTGTTTCTTTTGAGAAAATAGTTTTTTTGTTGTTTTTTAAAATTGTGGCTCTGCCTAAAAAATAAAGCTTCATTAAAATTCCGCACGCCAACACACAGACTTCTGGATGCTGGCTGCGCCCAAGCAAACGGGGCGTAAGAAGTGGTGGGCTGGGGGCGCTCGCGGGAAGCGGTGCGCTGGGGGCGCTCGCGGGAAGCGGTGGGCTGGGGGCGCTCGCGGGAAGCGGTGGGCTGGGGGCGCTCGCGGGAAGCGGTGGGCTGGGGGCGCTCGCGGGAAGCGGTG
>NW_004524813.1:2634532-2637803 GCF_000260255.1 Octodon degus
CGTCTGATGAGCAATGAACTTCTGGCTCCAAATCCTTACGTGAAAGTATGTTAAATGCACCAGTAGAATTTAAGTTTCTTTTAATATTTTCTACCCAGAATACAGTAATTGCATTCTCCTTCCCAAGCGCAAGTTAGTTAAATATCCAAAATGCTCAGTTCATTCTGAAAGGAAGAGGTTGTAAGGAATTTACAGCTACTCATTTTAATATTTTTTGACTAATGCTTTCAAATCCAAATATTCTTTGATGTTGACAGGTAGGGTTATATTATTTAAAAAAGAAAATATGTTTCATTGTTCACACAGGAAGGAATATTTTTCTTAATTTAAAAGTTAATGACAGACCTCAAAAAATTAGTCTTTATTTGGTAGGGTGTCTTTTTATTTTCTTATATAACAAACCAAAGTTATTAATTCTAACAGTTTCATAGAAAGAATTTGTTAATCTAAAATAAGATGCAAGGGCATTTGACCCATAGATGCTCCTCAATCACAACCTTTGTTTGGAGTGGATAAGTATTTTTCTCAAGTTGAGGTTGGATCTCTATGTACTATGAACAGCTCTCAAAACTTTCAATATTGAGTTATTCACAATGTCACAGCTGGCACATACCAATTCTACAAGTTGACATTTTCTCAAGGTCAAATAGATTAACCTTTTAAATAGTCCCATAGGAAAAGCACAAATTACCAGTGTATAAAACTATTGAAACTTCCTTTTGCCTTCATCCTGTTTACTGTAGCAGGAACCATCCAGTAAGCCTATAACTTTTTTTAAATTTTAATTTGAAGAGTGAAAACAAAAGTAAAAACAAATAGAAGAAATGACAGAAACAGGTTAACATACAGCAGTACATATGTTACAGGTTTTCAAAACAGGGATAGCTAATTAACAATGGTTGCTATGTTATCTTTTTTCATTTTAATAAGAAAAAGGTAAAATAACAATGAAACACTTCCAAGACAGTTGCAATAATTAATACATTGCATATAATTGTCTTCCTAGTAGTTATTCAGAGGACAAGATGGAGACATGATGTCTTGTCTAAACAATATTAATACAAACCTTTCCTCTCAATGAACTAGGAGCCAGTAGCTGTATATCTATCCTAACTAACTTGTATATACACATATATATTTTCACACACACACACACATACACACACATGCAGACAAAAAAAACCCCAGTGCTTTATTTATATCCCCCTTTTTGTTTTGTTTTGTCAGAGATGGATGTTTCATTGCTGTTAGAGAAGCTGTATTTGGAGAAGTCTTTCAAGGACTTTTTCATGCTTGATGCCGGTCCAAAGACTGCAGGCACTTGAATTTCAGCAAAATAACCCAATCCAGCCCAACGGTCTGTAACTGTAGTGGGTTAGCAGCATGGCAGCAATTGTTTATAAGGCTTTCTGCATAACGCTCAATCATTGCTTGGTTTTGGTTTGACTTTTGAGTGGTTTCCCATCTTTTCCTTGAGATTATGACTTGAGAATAGAAAAAGTAAGGAAATTCGGTACTATTGTGCAGATTGTCCTGCAAATTGCAGCAACATACGACAGCAGTTGTGCCAAGGGGCTGCTGCAGCCAGTTTTTCCTCACGACATATTTCATACGTACAATGATTCTCATTACTCACATGAGAATTGCCACAAGTGTGATCCTAGAGAAGTTTCTCGTTGTTTTTTTCAGTTATTCTCTGCCTGCTTTAAAACACTGTGTATTCCACATAGATTCCAATTGAATGTTCTCTATCAACCCTCTTTGGGTTTCATTGATTAATTAATTAATTGTATGTATGTAACTACATTCATTAGCAAATTTGGACCAATTCTTTGGTACCACTAAGCCCATACTCAAGGACTGTTTGTCTCAATAATTTCACACTCCAAAATTGCTGGCAGTGTACGTGCCTGTCTGTCTCTGTCTGTCTCTGTCTGTCTGTCTGTCTGTCTGTCTGTCTGTCTGTCTGTCTCTCTCTCTCTCTCTCTCTCTCTCTCTCTCTTTTTCTTTTTTTGCTCTTTGGGACCAGATCCTTGTGCTTACTTTTGTAGCCCAGGCTAGTCTCTAACTCCCAGAAATCCTCCTGTCTCGTCCTCCAGAGTACTGGTAGTATAGGCATGCACCACTGTGCCTGGTTTTCTATGGAATACAGGTGGCAATTTTTACCAGTTAGAGTATGTATAACCCTATTTGAGTCATTTTCTTTTGTATTTTAGTGAAGGATCTATAGGGCTTTCAGGGTCTCACTACTAGATTGGACTCATAGTGATTCTCCTGTTTACAGCCTCCCAAGTGCTAGGATTACAGGCACATGCCACCACGCCCAGTCTCAATTGCAGTCCCAGCACACCCCCGGGGGGAGGGTGGGTCGGCACACCAGGCCTGGGGATTGAACCCCCGGCCTCTGTACCTGCTTGCAGGTGCTTCAATCTGCTGAGCTATTTGGCCAGCCCTGTATTTGAATCTTGATAACCAAATAATATCCCATGAAAAAAACTGAGACAATAAATTTTTCCTCAACAAAGAATTTAAGACACTATCTGAATCAAAGACTACAAGTTTCATAAGTGCACAGTGTTATTTTGACTGAGCACTTCGAATAATTCAAGCTAGTGCAGCTAAATATTAAAGCATCAAATGAAAGTAGAGAAGGAATGATTCTAGTGTCTACTGGAGCTTGGTGAGCAATGTGAGTTCTAATGCAGGAAAGTATTTAAATTCCTTTTGATAGTGTAGTTGGCAAAATAGCTTGCCGTGATTACAGTCTAATCATACTCTACAACTCATTCTAGGTAATCTCTTATTCAATATTTTAAAGGGGTTTTATTGTCAAAATCTGTCTTCAAATTGAAGTGTGCTGAACAGTGTTATTAGCATCAGCCTTGTCAATACTTAGCAGGGTGAGCGCTTTTCCTGCCCTGTTACCTCCGTGCCTCGCTTCTTGTGCAGGCCCTGGATGGTATCGGCTCTCTTGTCCTGCTTGCAGCTGTTGCCACACCCTTCACTTCATCCCTTGCTTGCTCTTATTATTTTGCTGTTTTATGACTCATCTAATTTGCAAGAATATTTCTAATGTGAAAAGAAACAGAGAAAGATTTCTAACTTCTCCTTTTCAAATGTTTCAGTCTTCTCCTTCCTTCCTTCCTTCCTTCCTTCCTTCCTTCCTTCCTTCCTTCCTCCCTTCCTTCCTTCCTCCCTTCCTCCCTTCCTCCCTTCCTCCCTTCCTCCCTTCCTCCCTTCCTCCCTTCCTCCCTTCCTCCCTTCCTCCCTT
>NW_004524813.1:2637903-2640202 GCF_000260255.1 Octodon degus
TTCTTTCTTTCTTCCTCTGGTTTGCTTCTTGCCTGGCAAAACTCTCACTAAGTCCTAAAGTCTGGTCTTGCCCTCACTACCCAACTAGCCCCTGCTCACTTGGAACTGGAGATGGTCCTAAGTGCTGAGCTTCCAGGATCGTGCCCTGCCATCCTCTAGTCTCTATTTTGATTATGGTTATGGCATTTTAGACATACAGAAAGGTTAGGGTTGCAAATTTTACCCTTTTATATTTCTAAGTTTTGTTTTTGTGAATACAATTAGAAAACTCTACCCCAAGCATGTATAACACGTCTTTTCATGATAATTGCATGCTTTAACATTTTAAATGTTATTCCTCCTAAGTGCCAAATTAACAAAGATGGAGGAAGACCCTATACTGATTTTATTTGCATTTGGCAGTTTGAAAATTTGAGCCATGTTTTTCTTGCTTTTTCATTAATTTGCTTTCTGTATTCTTAAAAATTTTATTCTAAAGAAGAAAAAATTAAACACTAAAAAAAAAGTATAGTACTTCAAAACAAGGTTTTAGGAGAGTAACAATGGTGACTACATTGCGTATTGCCAGGGAAACAGCTCAGCACCTGCCTGTCAAGTGCAAGGTCCTAAGTTTGGTTCCAAATATCAAAAGAAAAAAAAAAAAGGGCAGGTAGTTAATTGCATATTGTCGTCTTCAAAAAATAGTTGCTCATATATAAGGTACAGGCATGAAAAATTGATCAACCAATGTAGATATTCCTTCCAATGTGCTAATAGTAATTAGTAATACAACCATCTTACCAGTCTTGCATGTGTATGTTCCCTTCCTTCTTTTCTCCTTTCCCCCACTCTAGTTTCTTTTCCTTGTGAGATAGGGAGAAAATGTTTGCAGCATTTTTATCTGTTCACATGGAATTATTTGATATTTTAGTTTTATCTCAATAGATACAGCCCTGGACAGCACATAAAAGTTACTTACTTGGCTCTCAATTCCTACAGGATGGGATATTTAAAAGTTACTAGTGAGACAGACAAGGCTGGCCAAATAGCTCAGTGGATTAAAGTGCCTGCAAACAGGCGCAGGGTACTGGGGTTCGATCCCCAGGTCTGCCTTGCCGGCCCTGCCCCCGGGGTGAGCTGAGACAGCTAGTGACACTGGGCATGGTGGCGCGTGCCTGCAATCCCAGCTCTTGAGAGACTGTAAGCAGAAGAATCACTATGAGTCCGATCTAGTAGTGAGACCCTGAACACCCTATAGACCCTGCCCTAAAAAAACAAAAAACAAACAAACAAACAAAAAAACTAGTGAGACAGACACCAACCTAAGCAGTAGGAAATCTTGGTTCAAATTAAAAATGTTCTATTGTTGATTGTTGGATGACCCTTGGCTGTTCCCTGTTCTTTTCTTCAGAGGCTGTCCACTTGACTAGGAATGTACCCAGAAACTCAGGACAGGACATAGAGGAAAATGGCTCTTTAAAGCCATACTGATTTTCTGTCCTCTAAGAAACATCTTTTAATAAAAACGTGCCTTTGAGCTTAGTTACTTGAATGCTATCCCTTCCCCCCTCCTTGGGGAACTGACCTTGGCTTAGTGCATCTTATAACACAATTCACTTGCTTTAAATTCAAAATAGTATCAGCCACTCAGTTCTTGAATGTTAGTGTTGTTGTTGCTGCTGCTGCTGCTGTTATATTCTTTCATAAGACTATTCTGTATCTGGCATCTGGTATGTATGTACTCTGGGATGGCAATTCACTTTTATTAATATCAGTAATGCATTTTGAACCTTTTCAGCATTCTAAAAGCTTCAGGAACTAAAGCATATCTTAAGTTCTTAAGTATTCACCTTTGATTTGACACAACTGCTTTCTGCCTCTTTCCTTTGACCGAATAGCCTTTATTTTAGAAAACCAAACTCCATTCATCACCATCTATTGAAACTTTTCTTAGATTTATGTACTTATTGAAATGTAAAATTGGGGTGGAACTAGATGATTTTTATTCTTCCTTTAGCTTTGACATTCTATAATTTATAAAACTATATTTGAATCACTGTCTTTAGACAGAAATTATGATTTCATTTTCTCTTTAAGAAGCCTAACTCACATGAGACATTTCTGTAGCATATAGAACAAAGAGTGACTTTAAAACTACCACATCATACATTGATCAATTAGAAATGTATATATTTATGCAGTGTCTATGATATTATATGCATACACTGTGGAATGATTAACTCAAGCTAGTGATTAAATTCATCACTTCAAGAATTTATCATTTTTTTGTGTCACTGAACATTTGACACTCAGTCATTTA
>NW_004524813.1:2640767-2642036 GCF_000260255.1 Octodon degus
CTTCCACTTCCTGCCTGCATTCATGCAGATGGTGGGCGTGCTGCTTCCCCCGCCACACTCCTGGTTTGCGCAGGACATTCTCCCTGACACCTGCTCTAGTCTACTCCTGTGCTCACAGCACAGGCATTCCCTTTTTGTCCACTTCTGCAGCACTCCGAACTGGTGTTGCCAATTTTTAATGTTGCTGTTACTGTTTTGTAAACCTGCTGTCTCTGTGGCTCTCTTACTCGCATCCCCGTGGATTCCTCAGCCCTGCGTCACAGCACCAGTCTACAGCTTTGTCTTTGCTGTAGGTTCCGTCGCGGTGCTGGCCATCGACTCTCCTGCTCCAGAACTACTCCGGCTTGATTCTGTTAGACTTTCTTCTCTCAGGGAGGGTCACGCTCTTGTGGCCACCTGCTCAGCCTTTGCAAGCAAAATAACAAGCTTGTTTAAGAGGATGAGTTTTTAAACACAGGAGTTATACCCTTCTAAATTTCACACCTTCGTTGTTAAACCTACCCATCACCTTGCTGTCTAAGTGTAAGCTGAGGAAGTTCCCTGAGGGCACAAAAAGTCATTGGCATTGTCCCTGCGGGAAAGCACAACTAGATAACTAACTTTAGGAGAGTACGTTAGGAGACTAAAAAGTTTAATTTAGTAATTCAACAATGATAATAAGTTGTTTATGCTCCATGGTATTTTTAAAAATTTACTTATTTATTTGGTACAGGGTCTCACTATGCATCGCAGACTCCTAGTATCCTGCATGTGAGCCTCCTGTCTCAGCCTCCCCAGTGCTGGGATTACAGGCGTGCACCATCACGGCTGGTTTTGGTTGCCTGCTCCGTGCAGAGCCAACACATCATGCGGTACCAGGGATCAAACCCGGGTCCTTGTGCTTTCCAGGCAGATGCTTAGACTACCAAGTTGTCTCTCCAGCCTATGTTTACACTTGAGGTTAAATATTTTATCTTGCATTTTGTTAAATAGTTATAAACTGTTAAACAATCTACTTTGCGTATTTTCTCAATTTTCATTCTGAGTTATAAGATATTCATAACATCTGTTTGGTCAGTTTGTAGAATATCTGCGTCACTATTTCTATTTATGTCATCTTTGTTAAATACATTTCTGTAAAGAAAATAAATTTACTGGGCTGGGCATATAGCTCAGTGGCATAAGCGCCTGCCTGGCAAGCAAAAGCTCCAGAGTTTGATTCCTGGAAAAAAAAAAAAAAAAGAAAGAAAGAAAAGAAACAAAAATTAAGGTTTCCAAATGCAACTGCTT
>NW_004524813.1:2643146-2645833 GCF_000260255.1 Octodon degus
TAAAGGAAGCATATTTGAAAATATAGTGTATAGGTTAAAGAAATAAAAAAATTAGCTTATACATGCTTATAGCAATGAAAATTTCGAATATTCCATTTTTTGGACAACAATGATATCACGTCTCAAAAATGAACATACTAGATCGGAATTGTGTGTAGTTAATGATAAATGGTGAATCCAAATCTCTCATAATATTGTGGAAAATAGCAGTAGCAATAATGAGTAAAGCTATATAAAAATCCATGCTTCAGCCTAACTAGAAAACAGAAGTTAAATTTCAATCATCAAGATGCAAGATCATAAGTACCAAACGAGCAGGTCTCACTCCTTCTTCTCTGCACATTTTCATCCTCAGAGCACGTTTCTCAGCCCAGGACAGCTGCAGATGTGACGCGATAGAGCAGCACGGGGCAGAGCCTGGATCAACCGCTTTGCATCATCGGAAAATGAAAATCTCAACTAGCTCCTACACGTAGAATTGTGGAAAAGTTTTAGCAGATTAGAGGAACCAACAGGGAAGGAATTAAACCACGTATTTAAAATTTGAGATTAACAAGAGAAGAGTCTATAGGGCAAGCATTTTGGTAGGAAGAAATAACCCCCTTAGAAGAATTTAGTAAGCGAGTATCTACAGCTTAGGAGACGAGGGAATGTCAGAGCGCTGTATGCTGACGTGCAGCCCACGAGAAGCCCGAAGGCTTTCCCACGGGAATGGAAAAGGAAAATGACTTCATATAAAACTAATATGCAGCAAATGAAAAATGGCAGTGAAATCCACTCTCCTCGAAGACTAAAGCAATACAAATGTTTAGATAAACTTAAAATATTTTGGAATATTTGAAAAATATAAAGTTGCCTAACCAATAAAACACTAAGAACATAATTACAGAGAAATAAGCAAGGCAAAAACAGTCACTGCCTGAACTCAGAAAAAATAAAGGGAAAAGTGAGGCCAACGCTGCGCCGGTTCGTGCTCCTTCGCTATTATAGCTTTTCACTGTGAGCGGGAATTGGGAACCGAGACGGCTTCACTCGGCTCGCCTTGCTCTGAGTTGCTCTGCCTACTTGGGATCTCTTCTGCACCGAGTTTTAGGGCATTCTTGTTCTTCTGTTCTGTGAAGAATGCTGCTGGTATTTTGTTTGTCCCAAATCCATGAATATGTTCCCGTTTTCCAGTGCTCTCCGCAAGTTCTTTCTTCAAAGTGCTTTAGTTTTCCTGAAAGAACCAACATTGTTGTAATACAATGTATCAAACAAGTTTAAGTTTTTATCTATCAATTCTTATTTAAAATTCAAAGATTGGGCAAGTCAGATAGATAGCTCAGCAGACTAAAGTACTTGCTCAGGCGGAGCGCAGTAGCCAGGGGTTCAATCCCCAGGCCTGCCCTGCCGGCCCTGCCCCCCGGGCACGCTGAGATGGTGATTGGGATGGCCTGGTGGCGCGCGCCTGTAATCCCAGTGCCTGGGAGGCTGTGAAGAGGAGAATCACTAGGAGTCCGATCTGTGTAGTGACTCTATAGACCCTGTACACCCTGTACTGAATAAAATGAATAAATAAATAAATAATAAAATGCAAAGATAATTTTATTACGCTAAGTAACTATTCCACGTTCTCACTCTCCTAAATACTTGCAGGGACCAATTCAATATTCTGTCCAGATCACTAACCCAACCATCACATTTCACTACTCCTAAAAGAGGGCTGTTATTGTGATCAAGAATGTAAGGATGCTGAGGTCATAGTGCCACTCTTCAGCCTCTCATCTAACCATGATGCATTTTTTAAAAACTTAAAAAACTTAATTTAGAATATCAATCGTTATTCCCATTTTCATAAGAAGATACAGCACAAGATGTACTTCATAAACACAGAAAGATCATGATTTGATGCAGCTTTATACTTGCACGAATATTAAAGCAAAACACACATTTGTTTAAAATTAACTTCTAGTACAATCACTATCTGACTAATTTTATACAAATAAGTGGCTAAGGGCTGGGGAGGTTGCTCAGCGGTCTAAGTGCCTGCCTGGCAAGCACAGGGACCTGGGATCGATCCTGCCACCACATGCCACACCAGTGCTGCCCTGGGCAGGCGGAGCTGACCACCAAAAATGGACAGGGTGGCACGTGCCTATGATCCCAGTAATGGGGAGGCTGAGACAGGAGGATCAGTGTGAGTCAGACCTGCGTAGTGAGACCCGATAACAAATACATTGAAACAAATCAGTAAAAGGCTGAAACGTCTACTTATTAGTCACGGGGTTGCAAAGCGTGTTTTGTCATGGTACAGAAGGTTTATGTGCCCTCTGTAGATTTTTAGGAAGTCATCAAATATTTACGGAAGAAACTGGATGATTTGGAGATTTTAGAGTTTAGGGAGCAAGATGACACTAATTTTAACGCAAACCGCAAGTGTTGCTGTAAGTCGAGTTTGAGGGCTCCAGTTCTCGCATCCTGGCTCTGGCACCCCATCCGTGGCCGCTACGCAGCTGCTTCTTCCTGCCACTTACTCTTACACGCTCCACGTGGCTCCTGCTGTGGTGAGCTCAGTGGTCAACAGTGAGCTGTGGAAACCCCCGAGATGAACGCTTCGGCGGTCCTTTTCCTTCGCCGCCTAACTCCCATCCGTAGGAAGGCTTTTCTACAACTGCACAAACAGAAGGTCTCAAAATAATTTTAAGAGA
>NW_004524813.1:2653493-2656620 GCF_000260255.1 Octodon degus
GGCTCCAACTCTCACACACAAGCCACTTCCATGCAATAGTCAAGATAGCACTTTTCTTTTTGTAAAACAAAACAGAAAATTTTATTGTGCATATTAATACTGCATATAAAATACTGGGGGGTTGAAGTTTTGGGGGTGTTTTCTCTTTTTGAAATTTTTATGTTTATTAGTACATATTTGTGGTATGCGTGGAGACCTTCAGTGCAGGGAGTTGATACATTTACACAACAAATCTCCATTTTTTCTTATCCTGCTTCTCCCTTCCCTTCCTTATACTGTCTTCCTGTGGAAACCTTCCAGTGTTGTATCACTTTATTTGATATGAGATTACTTACTTAGTGAGCACATAAAATTCAGACTGCTTTTATGTGCATAAATGTTTTTCTTATCAATCTGCCTTACTGTGGCTGCCTCATAGAGGCTTTCCTGCTGGGTCTCAACCACACTGCAGATAGTTCCTTCCATTAGCTCTTCTTTTCTGCAAAAATCCTGTTTCCATGAAAATTTTGGAAGGCGGTAGCCTCTAACTGTATTCTCAAGTGCTAAACTTCAATTCTTCCTTAGCCCAATGACCAAAAATAATTTTCTATTTTTAAATAATTTCACATAGTGCTTATCACCCGGTGACCCTGTAGTTTATAATTTACTTCTATTTTAGTCTCCCTTCTGCTTGATGATAAAATAAGTGATGATAGAAGTTTTGCCCGCAGTGATTATTGATGTGTTCCTCACACCAGAAGCAGCCTGCTAATTTGAAGATGCAGTAAATATAAAGTGAATAATTAATGTGTCAAGACTCAAAAGTTTTAAATGACAAATTTTCACATCTGTCCTCCTTAAAGTAAGCGAAAAGCCTAGCTCTGTCCAAACACTCACGAACGTTTTATTTTAGCAAGTATTTAATATTTCCAGCTAGGGGCAAAGTGACACACACAGACAGAACTGTCACTTCCAGGGCTTCCCTCTCTCCTACACCCTCACTCAGACATCATATTTTATCGTAGATAATTGCTTGTCTCAAAAGTGGGACAAAATCAGTGACTTTTTAAAAATCAATGCTTTATACCATGGCTGTCATTATGAAGTCCTCAGACTAGATGGTTTTGCATACAGAAATATGCTTCCTCACAATTGGAGAATCTAGACATCTGACGCTAGCATTTTGGAGGAGTGGCTTCTTTCTTTGGTTTACGCACAGGTGGTGGTCTTCTCTCCAGCCCTCACACTGTTTTCAGCCTGTATAAATTAATTTCCAAATTTTCTTTTCTTCTAAGGACAAAAACTGTATTGGATTAAGACCCACTCTAATGACTCAGTTTAAGCCTAACTACCTTTCAAAATTTAGCTCCTTAGATAAACTGTATTCTGAGTGAATGGTGGTTAGATTTTTCAATATGTGAATTTTGGTGGTGAGCTCAATTCAGGCTATAATTTCAAAACACTCTTTTTATTTTAGGGAATGCAGTTTTATTTTCCATAGAAAAGTTTTCAAGAACATATGCCCGTATGCACACACTTATAATTACGTAGCGAGGTCCAGCAAAGAAGGACTGGAAATGGAACTAGACTGTTGCTTTTTCAATGTAATGATAGGAAAGTTTTCATTTCAATCAAGAGTCAGGGAAAGAGACCACGTTATGCTTGGTCTGCACAGCAAGGATGTTGTAGTACTCTTAAGAATGGAGATCATGGGGCTGGGGAGATGGCTCAGTGGAATAAGTGCTTGCCTGGCAAGCGCAGGGACCTGAGTTCAATCCCCAACTTTCTGTTGGAATTTCAGTATTTCTCTGGGACATATACAGTCCCGTCCCCTAAATGTAGTAGAGTGTGACTGGCGAGGGTGATGGGATAAGCACCCCTAAATTACATTGTATTGTGCTGGCAAATGTAACAGGACAGTCACTTTCATGAATACTGGACTAAAACTCCTCCAGGTAGCCTTGCAGGAGAAAACCGCCATACATTTAAGCTACAAGGGGAAAACTCTACCAGCAACACAAGGAAACGTGGAAGCAAACTCTTCCGTAGCAGAGACTCCATGTGAGAACACAGTCCAGGTAGTGCTTTGACTTTGTGCCCTGGGAAACCCTAAGAAAAGAACCCAGCTAAGCTACTCCTGGACTTCTGAGTTGGACAAACCCTGACATAATTAATGGGAGCTGTTCTAAGTGGCTAGTTCTGCAGAAACTTTCTAATTAGAGTAGAAAACTACTACCTCAGTTGAGGGAAGTAAGGATGTAAGTGAGCAGAGGAGAATTTAGAGACCACCACGTCTGTAGCTGCTGGCTTCTCCCCAGGGGATCACTGAAACCCCTGAGTCCCTGCATGCTAGCTTGTTATTGTCTTCTAAAGCACTATATTCCATGTATTTTCTAGAACATTTATGCAATACTATGTCTGCTTTGCTTAAATATTTTCCAAATGCATCTTTACTGATCAGGTTTGTTAATTCATGACATACTTTGCCAGCTTCTCACCCAAACCTCACCATGAAATATTTAATATGATCACTGCTTGGAAGCTGTGATATCGCCCCAAGATATCTCCAGATCTTATATATTGTAATGCTCTGTCCAAAACTTTAGCCTGATATTAGTTTAATATCACTTCCTAATTACCACTGAAGAAAGAGAATCGGGTTAAAGGAATCACTAGATAAAAAGGCAAACTTAAATGACCATAAGTATAATTTTCCCTTTGTAACAATTCCCGCAGATTTTTCTAGTTTTTATTGGAACTTCAGGTACTTGAGATATGAATTCTCACAAATGTCTTCTATTTCTGAAATTTTCTTGTAAAATGTCGTTACTTTGAGGAGCTAAACTAATTACTAGTGTTAGCAGTAAGAGCTCGTGGTCAAGTCACAGTAAGACTGGCGAGTCCTAGACTGTTTGGATGGCTACAGATTGATTTTTCTGGAATCTGCAGACTGGGAAGTTCAAAATGAAGTAATGTGAAGAGTCAGGGGCTGGCTGTGGAATGCAGCCCCCTGCTCAGAGACAGGGATCTTCTAGCTGTATAAAGATGAGGCAGAAATTTCCAGTGGTAGCTGCAGCTCTTATAAAGGCATTAATCCCAATCTTTAGTGTTGGCGATCAGCATAACCTTCTTTTGCTTGATTCAGATG
>NW_004524813.1:2656720-2658526 GCF_000260255.1 Octodon degus
TCATGTTCCTTTATGCGGTTTACCTCTTTCTTATAAGCCCAAAATGATGCAGCTTTATGAAATGTAACTTTGAAAGAGTTGGCGCCTTGGTCCTGCCGAGGAGTTAGGGTCCTTTTAAAGTGTGCGAAATTGTTTTTACTTTTAAAAATGATTATTTCTAAAAAGTTACTGCAGATTTAGATCCCAACACCACACTATAATTATAGTTCAGGTTGTACTCTTATTCTTAGCTCATTTTAATTTATGTATAACTTCATGACAAGTACCCATGTGGGCTAGAATTTCTTGTACTTTTGAAGCAAAAATTTAAAAATTTCTTTGTAAATTGCTTGAATAAGCAACAATTCATCAACTGCTAGTATAAAAAGAGCATTTGCAAGTGTTGTGAGGAAGTTTTTAATTTTATTTTCTGCAACTTTTAATAGGCACTTTTTAATTTCTACTGGCTTTAAACTTTCAGCTTTCTAACTAAATAAAATCTTCATAATCTATGAAAACTTACTAAATTATAAAAATGCACTGGAGTGTATTATAATTATTTCAAAAGTAAATATGACATTTAATATGGTGTTCTTATGTTGAAAGAAAAGAGGAATATAAGCTACATAATGTGAAACATATCCATAACTACATCTTACACCTACTGATATTATCTTGACCTTTCACGGATGAAGCTGTTTTTGGTCCAATCTCCAAGGATAAGCTGGAGTTCACAATATTAAAGGCTGGCAGAAGTCCAACTATGACACCATGCAGAAAAGCGACATTTTCATTTGTAGACAACGAACACATAACCGGGAGACAGAAAGTCACACTTCGGGATGTCCCCAGGCATGCGGCATGCACAAGGCGCCACCAGGATGCCACCAGGCACTCAGCACATAGCTTATGAGTCACTCAGCTCTGCACCAGGAGTGGTAGAAAAGCAAAGGTGAATAGAGCTGTGGAGCCTGCTGATGTGCTTTTACCACATTGTTGTGATACACGTGAAGGGACTATCCGGAGTCTCACCTCCAAATCTTATTCTTCATCTGCTGCTTGCTATTTGCAGACACTGCCTGTGTTTTCCATTCTACAATTTGCCTGAAGCAAAGCCTTTGTGTAAATTATATGCCATAAGTGTTGTTCACATGTCCATCAGCCGGGCTAAGTGCCGTCTCCCCTTTGCCACCGCTGGGAAGCCAGAATGGAAACACTGATCATTTCATTAGGGCCGCTCCATGAAATTCCAAGCACCTTGCCAGATCTGCACTATGAGACGCTTGCTTACCTTTCAATCTAGAAAGGACAATGACAGCAGTCATGGCCACACATGATGATCGGTAATTTTTAGGATTTTCCTGTAAATATTTTTGTGCAGCCAGATAGCTCTGGGTTTACACCCTGTAGAAAACAAAATAATCAATCCTGCTTCCTGTCTTCAGGGATGCTCAGGGCCTAATCTCTAGAAACTGTAAACATGCTGAATTAGAGGTTAAGGAAAAATAAATCAAGATCACAGATGGAACTAAACCTCCAATCAGTTAGCAGGAGATAGGAAGGTTTTCCTGCATTTTGTGGATTAGTTTAATTTGTCCCAAAAGACAGAAGGCTCCCTGTCATGGTGATGCAGGATGAAACATCAGTTGCTGTTGGATCTGAAGGAGAAAGTAGAGGTGGACTCTAAGAGCTACAGAGGAGAGGCCGCGGGTCAGTCCCTGCCAGCTACAGAAGAAACACATTCTTGCAGAAGCCGTGATTCCAGCCTAGGAAGACCCACTGTGTACGTCTGACTGCCCGTTCTGTAATACAATTAACCTTTGCTGC
>NW_004524813.1:2658626-2659829 GCF_000260255.1 Octodon degus
TCTCTCTCTTTTTTCTTTCTCTCTCTCTCTCTCTCTCTCTCTCTCTCTCTCTCTCTCTCTCTCTCTTTGTGTGTGTGTTTGTGTGTGTGTGTTTCTATAGAAATGGCCATTCTGTCAAAACTACTCAGGATAAAAATCTCAAGCAGATTGAAGAATTTTTGGAGGCTGCACTATCTCAGAATAAATCATAAGTAAATTTATAAGAACTTTAAAGCAAGCTTTTATTTTAACGGCGTGTCCTACAGCACTAAGGGAGCCGTATACAGAAGGGAGGCCTCTTACACTTAAGCTGGAGAAGTGGACAAGGAGTTCAGGGCAGGGTTGAAACCAAGGAATCTTCTAGGAGGCTTGGTGTGAGGATTGGGTATGCAAATAATGGTGCTAGATACCTCCCTTCCTGACCTCAGCCACTCTGGGGTATCTTTTTCATTTTCTTAATAAATGCAACAATATCACCTGAAGTGACAAGAGACTAGTCTGGGGTCACCACTGTGCCAGGCTGGTTGGACCTAGATAGAGGTGGAAAAAGGCAGTGTAGTCGCTGGAAAGGGCACCCTTGGACAGCCATGGGTGAGGCAAACTCTCCCAATCTATTGGGGTATGAGAGGGTGTAATGATTTGAGTCAGAAGCTTACTGTCCGGAGGGGGCGAGGAACAAAGAACAGAGCCTAGGGAAACTGGCCCCTGTACTTCCGGTAAGCTAGAGAGCAGGTAACAGATTCCTGGAGGCCATTCCCTGTCTGTTCTTTGTTCCTTTACCTGAGAAGTTACCAACTAGTGATATGTAAACTAGCTGGCAAATGCCAGAGGGTGATACAGACAGCATTTTGTGCACACCAAGTTAGTTATGCACATTCCTTAGCCTGGTGGTGGCCCTCAATAAGCGAGAGACATTTCCCTGGCTCCAGCTTACTTGGAGACCAGCCTCAGTGAGACCCCTGTGGCTGACATCACCCAGCCTTGCTGTCCTTCTATTCAGAGCTGCGATGTTCTGTAACACAGGGGGCAAATGGAAAAAAGAGGGAGAGGCAGACAGCGGGTGGTTAGGACACATACCCCGACCCTGCAGGGAAACATGACAGAATCAAAACTTGCTCGCTTTTTGTCTGTGTCATTTTATCACTTCCTTTATGACCTACATCTTAATTTTATTGTTTTAGGATAGAGTTTCTACTTAAGCGTTTGGGAGAACACATTCTTAGC
>NW_004524813.1:2666409-2667816 GCF_000260255.1 Octodon degus
ATAACTAGAATTAGAGGGCCCGTCCACCCCAATTCTTCCTCTTCTGGATATCTTCCCAGAAGAATTAAAAACATCCTATCACAGTGATACAAATGCACCAATGCTTATAGCAACAGGATTTGTAGTCATAGTAGTAGATAAATATTGAAACCCAAATGCCCATTAAACAAGGAATGGATAAAAAATGATGTGGTACTTTATGCAATGAAGTACTACTCAGCCCTAAAGAATGATAAGCTTGAGACTTTTTTAGGTAAATGGATGCAACTTGAGACCATACACATAAGTTAAGTAAGACTCACATTTGTAAATATCACATTTTTTCTCTGTTGTGAGAAATTGAGTAAAGAATTTCTAAACTGTACAAAATACATTTTGATATGGGAAGAAATTGTTCAAAAGGAAAAAGGAACTAGGGTGGAGAAAAGGGGAAAGGAAAGGAAAGGAAAAAATGCAAATTAGCTGTACTATTAGTGTTTCTTAGTTCAGTGAAGAAGAAAGTTTGTTCTTAATTATTGATTGGAGAATTTTTTAATGCCTGTGTCTTTTACTTTGTGTAAGTACTTTGAAGATGGAAATATGCAATGTATTAACTTGTTATTTTTCTATTATTATATGAAGTTGATTCTACTGAGTATATTAAAATACAGTGTTGAAAATTCAAATATGTATTTATAAAAATTACATTTAACTCCTAAATATATATGTATATACATTACAGACATAAATATGAATAAACTAAGTCCATATTAATTATCTGTAGATTTTAAAGTAAAGGTACATTTTCTAAATTATTGTGCACTAACAGAGTAGAACATCTTTAAGGTTATTTTTTTTAAAGAACTACTGCCTGCTGCTGCGGTGCACACCTATAATCCCAGGATTTAGGAAGCTGAGGTAGGAGGCTTGCTATGAGCTGGAAATCCATTTAGACCACACTGAAACTTCAAAGCTACCCTGAATGACAGCAGAACTTCGTCTCAGCCTACTCCCTACATGAAAGAACTATCATCTCTGGTGTATCTGTTGCCTAACTTTAATATAATTTTGTTACATTAGAATTCTACTACTTTTATGCTGTTATGGAAAGTAATAAAACTGGTAAATTTAAGAGTGGGCATGGTGCCACACGCCTGTAATCCCAGCGCTTGGGAGGCTGAAAACAGGAGGATCATTACGAGTCCGATCTATGCAGCGAGACCCCTTAAGCTCTGTATTCCTTGTACTAAATGCAAAACTAAAATTATAAATAAATAAAATATGTCAGCAGTTTATGCTTTCTTATAAAACTAACCATCTTGTTTTTAAAAATACAAAATATATTGCTCATTACTTTTAAAAATTTCAATAGCAAATATTATTTGATTTATATAGATATACTAAAAATAGTATGAATTATATATGTAC
>NW_004524813.1:2667916-2670600 GCF_000260255.1 Octodon degus
TTTGTTTCTTAGTATAGACTATTTGCTTCCTCAATAGAAGCTTCCAAGCTTCCTGAAAATTTCTGGATTGTAAACTCACCATATTTTAAATATGCTAGATTTTATTATTTATTTATTTATTTATTTTTGGCGGAACCAGGGATTGAACTCAGGCCCTTGCACTTGCCAAGGAAGCGCTTATTCCACTGAGCCATCTCCCCAGCCTCTATTCTAGATTTTAGATGCCAGAATTTTATAAAACATTGTCACCTTATCTGTGTATATCAAGATACATCTTTCTTATAGACTGATAATATGAAAATTTGTATCTATATATAATATATGATATCTGCTGATTTTATATGTACAGGTAAATAATGTATTATTTATTAAATTTTAATACATTTTGTGATCTGTTATTTTCTTCAGGATTATTAAACATCAAGTATGATATTGTTTTACTATCTGAAAATTCCAAAACATTCTTTAACATAGAAATAGTGTATATGACATAGATATGGTATTTATATCTTTAGCAATAATAAAAAAAAGAAGAAAAGAAAATGGAAAGATACCATTTGCTCATGGATAGAAACAAGCAAAATAGTGAAAATGGCCATATTCTCAAAATTGTTATACATATTTCATGAAATTACAATCAAAACTGTGTTAGCATACTTCATAGAACTCATATCTTTATTAGTTCAATTTACTAAAATTTTATTTAAATAGCTACAAAAATCCATAGTTACATAAACTACGTGTTACATTAATAACATAGAAAGTACTACAATACTGTGTCATTGGCTTTGATAATATAGTAAATTGAAAAGAAACTTGACATTATGCTAACAACTAATGCATTCATTTTTAAACAGTTTGATGTTATTGTCTGTTTTTTTAATTCCGCAATTTAAAAATGCATTTGTAAAAACATGTTCTCTTATAAGCTATCCAGTAAAATAAGGTTGATTAAAACATGCATTTAGAATCTAGTTAATCAGAAACATAATATATTCATAGCAAAAGACTGTGAAAATACTAAAATATCATATATTTATTAAAATATGTTTTATATTGATCATATTAAACCCTTATATACATGAAATGTATTTTGCATATGATCAATCATGTAATGCTGGTAGGTTTCTTTGTTTCTTTTTCTTTTCTTTCTTTTTTTTTTTTTGTTTTTTTAGGGGAGGGTCTAGAGGGTGTTCAGGGTCTCACTGTATACACCGGACTCGCAGTGATCTTCCTGTTTGCAGCCTCCCAAGAGCTGGGATTACAGGCGCGCCAGCACACCCCGTCCCAGTCCATCTCAGCACGCCCCGGGGGGGCGGGACCGGCATTGCAGGCCCGGATGGAACCCGGCTCCTCGTCCTGCTCGCAGGCGCTTTAATCTGCTGAGCTTTTTGGCTGGCCCTCGCACTGGTAGGATTCGATTGCACATGACTTTTGACTTCTGTTGTTTCATACTGACCACCAATTTTTTATGCAAGCACATTACTAAAGTCACATTTATACCAGTATAATTTCAAAATTGTTTTATAGCTAATTATTGCACAATGTGCTTTATGTGAAAATGACCTGAGAATCTGTAGTGAAATAAAGTGCACCGCGATTCCTCAAAAAGAATCGTGACATTAAACACGGATTTGAGTGTAACGAAATGATGTCTAATAGGCTTTTTTTTTAACCTCAGCCCTTTCCCTACGTACTCAGGGAAACAGCTCAGGTACATGCTATTGGGTGGCGTCCCTGCACTGAAGTCATAGAGTCCTTTTTCAGTTATAAAATAAGATGGTTCAGTAGTAGATTGAAGATTGGTTAACTCAAATAAGCATTTCAAAGTATGTCTTACAAAGATAAAAAGATTACAGTGAGATTTTTAAGACCATGCCTTATTTGATTATTGCAATTCTTAACAAAACACTTAAGTGTATATGCTTGCCAATGGATTTCTTGAGTATTCCATCTCGTCCAGTCGCTGATAAAAGCAAAAGCCAGACCTCCCAAGCGAGGCTTTGGTTTTGGGATGCCTTCCTTAGTTTATGACCCCTCTCCAGCTCCTTCTCCAGTTCCATCTTTATTATTGGGGTTTTTAAACTCAGCACGCGCATTTGCAGTGCGCCTACGTTCCCGTAGGGCACCCTCGTGGAAGGCCCCTCGCGCGGGGAAGGGCTCGGCCTGCCAGGGCGGCGCGTGGGGCTCCCGCGTGCGGGAATAACGCGCTTCCTCTACTGTCTGCATGGAAATTACGTCTGCGAACATATTCCCGCGTCTCAGTATAAGTGAGCATCTACTTTGTGTCACTAGATTATGTCACTTGTTTCATTTACTTACTTATTTATTTATTTTTTATTTATTTATTTTTGATACTGGGGATTGAACTCAGCATTTTGTACTTTCTGATAGCATTAAAGTGGTGTTTGAGCTATATAGTTATTCCAATTTTTCAAAGAAATAAACTTTAAATTTGCTTACCATAAAACCTTTGAAAAAGATTGAGGGTTATCTTGCTTACTGTATTCAAATCCCTTAAATTAAAATAATTTATCTCATTATTTATCCTTTTACAAATCCAACAGTTCATTAATTTTTCAATAATTTTTATCAAACATTCACTGTGTATAAAACAGTAGTATTTTCACTGTAGATGTTATAAATTCAGTTAATAAGATTTAGTATTTGATTAATCTTTTTAT
>NW_004524813.1:2677065-2682190 GCF_000260255.1 Octodon degus
CACTCAGTTGAGGTGAGAACAATTTTGAGAAGGTTATTTATAGTTTAAGAAGCTATGTGATGTTCTATTTTCTATATTTTTAAACTATAAAATTAATGATCTTTATTTTCATTTCTGAATTGGTAAAAATTCATTAAAAGTCTTCCACAAATGCCAGTTTAAGATAAAGATTTTTTTTTTTTACTTTTTTATTTTTTTTGCTATTTCAGGCTGCCTTAAGGTTGGGTGTGGTGTGGCTTGTGGAACTGGGGATCAAACCGCAGTCCCCTACTACTGACTGTGTTTGCCCAAGCGGTATTTTAAACAACTGAGCTAACTGGGAAGTCCCCATAAATTGGAGCAGGATTTCTTTTGTGGGAGCGGGTCTGGCTCAGGCTGCTTTCAGGGTGGGTCTGGTAAAGCACGTGGAGCTGGGGATCAAACTGCGGTTTGCCCAAGCAGGTGCTTAAACAGAGTCAACTCGCAAGTCCCCTGCTGAGCTAACCCACAAGCATCCTTAAGAGAGATAAGAATAGATGCAAATATTTTTATAGCCCAAGCAGTCAAGTCCATCTGAGTACCGTGAAGAGTAGAGCCAAGGTGTTCTGTGGCAGTAGTTAAAATACTTTGCTTCTCAGTGTTTGTTTTTAGTGCTCCGCAAAAAAATTTAATTCTTGGTGTTCCTAGGAGAACCTTCCTGAAGTGAAGTCTACACTATTTTGTCAAACAAATTACATTGAAAACCAATAGTTTAGCTAATCTTTCACTAAGCAAAACATAGTCCAAAACTATTGAGTGGTGTTAGAAATGTCAATACTTCTTATAGCCTCAGGAGAGGAAAAAGATAAAGGCAGGCAACTTTTTCAAAATCTAACTGAAATATTTTCAACTATAGAAATGAATATATTTGTTATGTAAGAAATAAATACAATGAAATCTGGGTAAAGAACATCACTTATGACCAGTTTATTGGTAAATTCTTAAATTCACACCAAGGCTACTTATTTTTATATACAGATCGAAATGTTTACTCTAGTTTTATGCACTTTTTTCCTAAGAGGTGTTTCCTACTTTTAAAGACAAAGGGAAGAATGTTTTATAAAACTTTTCTTGGGTCAAAATATAGTCTTTTTAATCTGTCTCATAGTCTTTTTATCTGTGTCTGCATAAGTAGCTAGTATTACTATTACTATTAATAATAATATTATTAATGCCTATTATTAATTATTCTTAATGCCTAGCATGTATTTCTTTAAATTTATATGCATTTAAAATTTATATTCCATTAAAATTAGCAAGACATTATGTCTTGTTACAACAGGTATTTAAATTGTCATAAGTACTTAAATCTAAAATATTTTCAGGACATGATTTCAGGTATAATGACTCAAATTTTTGTTTGACAGCATGTTCATTTCAATATTATTTTTGACTTTATAATATGACTTCCTCTAAACATGCAAAGATCTAAGATTCTCTAGTGCCCAAAGGAACACAGCATGTACCACGGAAAGAAAACAGAAGCCATAAAATGACTTTATTCACTTAATGACTATTTTTCAGCCTTAAAATATATCAGACAATATAATTCCCTTTAATTTTGCTTTTTATTTTTTTAATGATTGATGCAGTTTATTTACCTTTAGGACAACAGCCACCAGAAGCAGCAAAAGAAGCGGCAGGGAGGATTAGGGAGAAGCGGCACCTTTACTCGAAAGGAGAACCATGCAGGAGGTCCTCCCGGGCGCTGCGGCCGCCTGCACGCAGGAGCCCTGCCGGAGGCGCAGCTCTGGGCATCTGCGTCGCTCACACTGAAAGCCAGGAGCACAAAGAAGAGCCACGCCCACGTGCAGACACAGGCAACGATTGTACGCTAGCTGGATCCCCTGGGAATCCAAAAGCAGTTTTTAAGCATAGTCCCACCCACCTTTTAAAGCGAGTGTTTAGGTTGCCCTAGAAAAGAAACTAACCGTGAAACCAGTTAAAGTATGAAAAATAAAAAAGGCCCACAATCTTTATTAAAGTCTGTTAATGCAGAATAGTATGTACAGGGAGCCGGGGAGATGACTCAGTGGAATAAGCGCTTCCCTGGCAATCGCAAGGGCCTGAGTTCAATCCCCCGTTTTGCCAAAAAAAAAAAAAAAAAAAAAAAAAAAGAATAGTATGTACAAGTGACACATGGTGCCATTTTTATTCGCAGATAGAGTACTCAAATTTCCAAGTTACAGCTTTGCCACAGCCTTGGCCAAATATTCAACTAATGAACTATTTATTGATTTATTGCAGTCCCGGGGATTGAACGCAGGACCTTGGGCTTGCCAGGCAAGTGCTTGTTCTACTGAGCCATCTCTCTGGTCCTCATGCATGATTTAGCTGCGCTGGAGCGCTGATGCTAGCATGCTCTGAGGCAGCACACTTGTTCTTGTGGTCACATGCTTTGTAAGCCCACCACTGGCCACTCCTGCATTCTTAGCCAGGGGTTGCATTACAGGAAAAAGAGAGTCTTTGGTGTACGGCAGGTGATGCCGCAGTCAGCGTCCATTCGCTGTTCTCAAGAACTTTTATCTGCTAAGCGAAAAGCTCCTGCCGCAGTTTGAGCAGGAGGACAGTGCACCATACCACAGTCCAACACAGACAGCTCCATCAGGAGTTTGGCCAAGTTAAGTTGCTCAACACCGACCGCTCCAATCTGAGATACTCTGCGAAGAAAGTGCAGGCGAGCGGGCGACGCAGACCAAAGTTTAAAGCTCTCAGGATCTTCACTTCCACCTGCCTGATCTGGTGCTTAGCGTAAGTGTTGGTAGTCACCTAGGCAAAGTCCCCGATGTCTGCAGGGTACATTTCTTCATGCTTGCTTGCGGTGGACATGGCAGTGACTCCCACCAGCTGCAGCATCTTCTTAGGCACACAGTTGTTCTGCATGGACGGATCAGGAATGGACACAGTCGTGCGCACGGTCTCCTGCAGCAAGCTGCACTCCACCTGCACCTGTGCCAGCCAGTCAGTGAGGCTGGCTCTCATGTTTCCAGCGATTGGCCACCCGGCTGGCATTTTGGTCTGGCTGCCTGCCCTTCCTCAAGTTGTCTGAGATGAGCGCAGGTATCTTTCACGTATTCACTGCAGAGGTTTGGATCTGCTCCACCTTCTGCGTCCACATCCTTCACAGCCAGAATGACATCAGAGAAAGCCTGGCACACATCTTCTTCAGCGGGGGCGCATCCAGGGGGCTCCGTGGGGCTTGGAGAGGGAGCGTCACCCAACACGGGTTCACGAGAAAGCTTTTCATCCTTAACAGGCACGGGCTCAGGCTCGGCACACACGCACAGGCTCTCTTTCCAGAGCTTTCTGCAGTTTTCCAGCAGTAGCTTTTCCAGTCGCCGGCTCGTCCCTCCTTCTCAGGCGCGCCCCGGCTCGCAGCTGCTCACCGACGGCCGCCGACGCCTCCGAGGGCTGCTCCTGGCCGCAGCCCGGCGTGGAGGCCGCAGCGGTGGCCAGCGGCGCTCGCCTTGCCCTGCCATCCTGGCCGTGGCCTTACGTGCAGCGTTAATTTTCGCGTTTCGGTGACTCGGAGCGCCGCGGCTTCTCTGCAGCCGCAGAACACCGGAGCCCCAGCAGAACCTGGGCGCGCCCACCGGACATCAGCGGGTTTGTCTCTTTTTTACTTTAAAGAGAATAAAAATTAGAAATGATGCAGAATTTAAAAAAATCAGGATGCTAGGAATTCCACAATGATTGTGACATTGCTTATCGTTTTCAATATGCAATATAAGATTACCAGATATAATTATGTTTTATTGATCAAAAAATTTTAAGCATTAACTGTAGCTTTTAATAAACAAACAGAAATTAGTAGTACAATTATCTTACCTCTCTGTATTTGTGCAGTTTTGTCTTTTTCTTTCTCTTCCTTCCTTCTTTCATTTCGTTTTTTCTCTACTTTCCCCCTTCTCAGTTGTTCTTTCTTTTTCAACAGTTTCTTTCCCTTTCACAGTATCTATTGTACCTTTCTATTCATACCTTAAGCTTCTTACCCTTTATTTTCTATATTTTTATTAAACTTATTGACATTCTAAAAACCTCAGGAAGGTAAAAGATATAGACAAATTCATTGTGAGATATGCTATTCTTTTTAAAATAATTGTGGGTTTAAAATACAAAATGAGAGTAGTATTAAATATATCTCTGCTTTATAGGAATTATTTCTTTTTACTTTTTCCATTGATTTGAAGAGAAATGTTATCAAGAGAATACTATAGTTACAATATTTACAGAATTTTAAGTTTGACCTGCCATTTGGAAAATCCAAAAAATGTCTTAATATCACTTTAGTAAAAAATTGTGAAGCCTGAAAAATCAACTTGTTTAGATTCCAAATTTGAAAAATGTTGCAGCTGATTGAAGCTTATAAATCTCTCAAAAGTTAGTATATAAAAGCAGAGAATTAATTACTGGCTCAGTAACAGAAACTGACACAGCTTGGATTTCTTACCATCTGACAAGCACAATTGTTTCTCTGTGCGTAAACTACATGCAACTTGATGTTTGCTTGTTGATAAATTACAATTCACAGATTGATCTTTATGATTTGGAGCTTGAGTTTCAAATGAAAACCTAAACATTGTCTAGGGAACCAGCTCCTCAGCTCCAGCAATGCGGATGGAGCTGCATGAATCAGAGACTGAGAGTAGTTACAGGAGTCTGCATTTGGGCAAACATTCCTAGTACTCCAATGAATGCTGAAGTTTGAGGTCTGTGTCACGCTAAGTTTATACTGCCAGGCTAGTCTAAGCCCAAGAGTCTGTCTTCACTGTTGTGCTATAAATAACAAATAGATTAGTTGTGCCTGATGCTTGTCTTGCTCTGTATCATAGCTGTTGAAATGGCTAGTAGGGGCAGCCTTCGTATCCATCACTACATGAATATGAACAGATTCTTCTTCATTTTTGGACAAGATTGTCTATAATGACATCTATTTTCCAGCATTAGATGACTGTCTCAAAATTATCCTATTATGTTTTTATCTATAAGTGACTCAAGGTTAATGTTTCACTGTGCTCAGTGACTTATATGAACATTTGATTCCATCTCTTTTCTTCAGGTCTCTCTCTCTCTCTCTCTCTCTCTCTCTCTCTCTCTCTCTCTCTCT
>NW_004524813.1:2682290-2700024 GCF_000260255.1 Octodon degus
AATATATTCTCATTTTCTTTGAAAAATATTATTAAGATCTCTTAAAATTTTAACAACACTGACAACTTAAAAAAGGGAAAACATTCTGAGTACTTGAAGGTACTGGCTTTCCTCATTTATACATCTTTAGTGTGGCTTTTGGAAAATATATACTTTTAATTCCAACTGCTGCTTGTGAAGATGCTGAATCAATAGGATAAATAACAAATACGAAATAACATAAAAGATGTTGCAGTTCTTAGCCTCTGTAGAGTTCTGTGTTGAGTTTTACCTTTAACATAGGAAAGCACACAATGTATCTGTCTTTCTCCAAAAATAATTGCTGTAGACAGATTGACATTTTCAATGATTGTTTTACATTTATTTAAATGTTGGAATATTTTAAGTCACAATCTTTATATTTGCATATATGTTAGTAAACTGATTTTGTCCAAATCGTTTTAAAACATAGAAAAGTTTTTCTAGTTTCTCACAATAGAAAAGGAAGCTATTTTATAATATCTGTATCTAATCACATGAACAAGTCCAATTTATTGTATTGTCATTGTAGAGAAATTTACATAAAAGAAAGCTTCCATTGTCCCTGGCTTAACCGTGGTCTCCCCCACTTAGGAGATCAGTAGGCGCAGCTGAGTGATTAGGGGAAACATTTATAGCTTCCCAGGCGAGAAGCGTAGTGGGAATGACTCCCAAGAAATGTCTCCCTGAAGAAAGAGCACATGGATTTTATTGGAGAAAACACGCATGACTGTATGAGATCAACACCCGTGAGCAAGATGAGTTTAAGGTTAAGCTTCATACCACAGACGTCCAAAAAGGTAGCTGAGAGCGCACCCTTCGTGGACAGCGTCGCCTTACAATAAGGTTACAGTGAACGAAGCTTTCTGTCGGCTACAAAGAATGCGAAGGACCCCGCGATTTCGGTTCATCCCTTGTGGACTTTTGTGGAGGGTCTTATCTGGCATAAAAACTTACAGAAATTGAGTCATTTAAGTGCTCGCCAGCTTCCCCCTGTAAGTATAGATCCCTGACCCTAAGCTTTCCTGCCTGTAGCCAGCACTGGAAACTCAAACATGCATCACATAATTTTATTTTTTCATGAAATGACTAATGTAGAAATAGACAAGAAAAAAGAAAAACTGTGATAATTTACTAGTCATGATTTAATAACCTTCCCCACACCTGAGTTCACAACTTTTAATTTGACACTGTTTCAGTAGTATTAACTTTGAAGCATAACATTAAAATGTGTACTTAACAAAATTTGCCAAATAGATTTGTCTAATTAGGAAAACAGTTTGCCTCCTGATCTTAAGCAAGGTTAAAATTTAAATCACTTTCTTGAAGACACTAAAACAGATATTTTAATTAAAATACAATTATTCTAAAACATACAGCTCACTGCATAGCTGATGTAAATAAAGAGGTAGATCCAGGCCTCTGGTTCTAAAAAAAAAAAAGAGAAAGAAAAAGAAAGAAAGAAAGAAAGAAAGAAAGAAAGAAAGAAAGAAAGAAAGAAAGAAAGAAAGAGAAAGAAAGAAAGAGAAAGAAAGAGAGAAAAGAAGAGAAAAAAAGAAACAAGTGCAGAGTTTTGAGAGTTGTTCAGGAAAAGAAAGCATTTATTCTTGGGGGATAAAAGAGGGTTCCCCTTTGAAGAGAGTAGAGCATACTTTGAACGTATCCTTAGGGAGCTTTGTTTGAAATGCTAATTTGAAAAACAGGTTTAGAGGATTAGGACTCCTGCTAAACAACGCTGACAGCAAGAGGCTCTCTTCTGGGAAGGCTTTCTGTTTCAGTGACTGCTACAGTGCTTAAAATGGATAAAGGTACGCTATCCTGTCGAGGAAAATTGGTGAAAAATCTACACCACACTGCTCTCAAAGTACCCTGAAATTCTCAATTTAAGAAGAAATAGTTAAGTTTTATGTATTTGTATTTAAGAAAATTCAAATATTTAAAATGTAATAGTACATTGATAAAACTTTCATTCTTTTTTTGTTTTCCAAAGATTTTTTGAGGTAAGGCTTAAAAACTTGGGCTGGGGATATAGCTTAGTGGATCAGCACCCGCCTGGGAAGCATGAGGTCATGTGTTTGATTCCTGGTACCAAAAATAAAATAAAATGCAAAATTAAAAGAAAAAAAGCTGTATGTGCTTAACGTACTTCACATGTACAAGGTACTGTTTCTATTTACTTGAGCACTGTGTTTATCAGCATTAAGCTACCTACTGTATTCATCATCTCGTGGAGTGAGCTTTTACATGTCGCAGTGAAATCGCTTACAATTCTTATTCTATTAGCCCATCCATCACGCAACTTATTTTCAGGAGTAATGCCATTCCTTTTTCTGTATTCTTTTTCTAAAACCAGTCTACAGAAGGAATTCCATTTAAATTCATGTCTTAAATGGTCAAACTCTTAAAACAATTATAAATATTTATTTATTGATTAATTCCCATAATGACTATTAAAAACTTAATTTGAATCAAGTATTAAAAAGTATGTATATGGACTCTGACCTTATGGTATGTTTTCCAGTGACAGCACAGACAACATATGTAACATGGTATCATATATTCTTAAGTGGATGAAAGTGGACAGAATAAATTCCACGTTAAAGATACATATCCTTGTCTCGGTTACTTTTCCCTCTTTGCTAGTACGTAATACTGACACCCAAAATGAAGGAAGGAAAGGTTTACTTAGCTCACAGTCTGTGGAGGTTCAGTCCGTAATCAGCTGGCTCCCAGGCAGCCTGGCACGTGGCAGAGGGCAGCAAGTCATGGAGTCAGACGGCAGCGAACAGCAAGAGCCGGAAGGAGGAGCAGCGGCAGCACACAGCAAGCCCCTCCGCTTGCGCTGCATCCAGGCTCTGCGCCCGGGCCAGGCGCGGCGCTCACGCGCTTAGTCCCAGCAGCTCTCACTCCCACAGTCCCATCACCGGATCATGAATTAATCAGAAATTCTAGAAGTCTTCCCCATGACTGCAAGAGCTTTGGGGGGACAACTACACACAAACCACAATTATTATTGGGATATAATTTCACTCTCATTTCCATTGTCTCTAAGTTGACATTTTAGGTTGCATCTTTTATGTTCATGGCAGGTGGAAAGAAAGTCGTAAGCTTTTCTCTGAATGTCAAGAATTCTCATTAATTGGAAGACATAATAAAGTAGAAGCTGAGCTTGACCAGGATTATCAACTCTCATTTACGTTGGTCATTTTTCTTTCTCGTTCGTAACATCCTTTATGCTACCCAATGGAGGACTCTAAAATGGGCAGAACGTTTGAAAATGTTTTCTGTGAAGAGAGCAGCGACTATCTTTAAAATCATGATATATGCAGGACTTACACACGTTGCATTGTGCAACCTTTTTCCTTTTTGTCTTTTTTTATAATTGAAGCAAGAAAATATGCCAAATTAATATGAATCTTATTAAGTATTTTCTCATTAAATTACTTGGCATTCAGGGAATTCAGCTACCAAAATGGATTTAAAGTAGAATAGGTATCCAATTAAGGTGAGGCTTTGAAACACAAATAATTGATTAGTGATATTTCTTATGACTTGGGCCCCTAACTTGATATTGACTGAAATAGGAAAATGGATAGTCTAGATTGAGATGATTAATACTGCTATGAAAATATGAAGTGATATATATTTATTGCAGTAATACACCCAAGCCTGGAAGTCACAAAACCCATCGGACTACATTTGTAAACTTGAGATGATCATTTAACTATGTTGGAATAATCTATTGCCTTGGGTCAAGATATTGAACATGAACAAATATTCATTGCAGAGAAAATATTAGCAAATAGAGTACAGTGCTATATTAAGAGACAGATTTGTCTTCTTTCGTAGTATACAGAGAGGAAGGAAAAGAAGAGTATAGCGGACACAGGCTTGCTGTGCACATGGGAGGAGTTCAGACTGAGAGAAGGACTGAAGGAATAACGCAAGAGAACATTTCACACACAGGAATGCTCTACAACTGGATTACTGTTTGGCAAGTGGAGCTGGATCATTGCCAATGGGGATTTGTAAGCGTAGCGCTGTGAGGACTGATTTAGAATTCTTCCAAGGCTGATATTGTTACAATGATCTTGGGAATCTGAAATACAGACTTAGCCTATTATGTTCAGTGAAAAAGAGATGGGGATTTTGGATTATTTAAATGTCTCTCAGACTACTGTTCTCTTCTGTACTCATGTGTGTTATGGCTTGTGTCTAGCTGTCCCGCAAAGCCTTGTGGAGTCACTGGAGTGGGTTGCTACAGTGTGTGGTTCCTTTATGACCCAATGCTGGGATTACGGGTGTGAGTGCTATAGCCACCCTGGCAGAGAGCCTAGAAGCGTACAAGGAAGGAGAGGCTTCCCTCTGCGCCCATGCCACCGCGCCTCCGTTGTGCTCTGGCTATTTTGCTGTTTTCCACCACGATGGACTGCTGCCCTCCACCAGGTGCCGCTTTGCATTGGAGCCAGCTGAGTATGGACGGAAATGTCCCCAAACTGTGAGCTAAATAAACCTTTCTTTCTTCAGTTGTAAGCATCAGCTGTTTTGCTCCAGCAACAAGAGAGAAGTAACTGAGACAATGTGTTTCATATCTCTCTATTAATTGACTCTAAACTTTAAGTAGCACATTAGTATGTACCATAGAGTCTGGTAAATCATTTCAAATATTCCAGCTGGTAAGAGCAATACAACTAATCTTTGTTTTATTTTAGGGAAGGATCTGCATGGTGTTTACGGTCTCACTATTAGATCGGACTCGTAGTGATCTGCCTGTTTACAGCCTCCTAAGAGATGGCATTACAGGCGCTCGCCACCACGCCCAGTGTCAATACAACTATTCTGTATTGACTTATTGAGTAGTACAGAAAAAGAAGCATCTGCTTGGACAATAATTTCACAGAGGATAGGAGTAGCTAGGATGTCCTTTACCAGGACTGACAATAAAACCAGAGATGTGATTAGAACTGGCTGCTAATGAGCATCAGAGCCCAGTACAGTTTGTACTCATGTACCATGTTTCTCTGTTGATAATGTATTTTTATACAACCTATGTGTCAGGAGCTATCACCTTACAATTTTCAAGTATGTGATGGCAACAAAAAACTAAGGAAAAAAAAATATTTTTAAGGTTGGAGAAAAATTGTAGAAGCTTATACATTGGGTCTCCTTTTAATTCCATGTCTCAGTAGAAGGGTCAGAGAGGTAACATAATTCATCTACTGCTCACTGCATTTATTCTTTTATATTAGAACTAAGGAAGTAAGCATTGCTTTTCTACAACTCCTCTCAGTCTTCTTTGAACATCTGAAAGAATCTGGGCAAAATCTCCATTTAACGCCTAATCTCCTGAGTCATTCCTTAGCAAAATAATGTTTTAGGTTTCCATCATTTGAAGTGTTTCAAAGATAATCCTCAATGAGGACGGTGTCTGTACAGGATCTATGCCCAACTATGTGCCAGCCATGACCCTAGAAAACATAAACAGGAACACTCGACAGAATGTAGAAGACTTAAATTATTCCTCTGGCCATTCCTGGACATTTCAGCAAAATGAATGAGGAAGCAGACCCTGCTCTGTGAATCTGGCTGAGGTATTTGAGAGTAAATCACAGAGATGACTTTTATAGGTATAGGAAGTTCAATTTATATTTCTTATGCAAATAATATTATTAAGGTAGCAAATATGCAATACTCAAATTTAGTGCATTTTCTATGCTATAGTGAAGACATCTAGTAAAAAATTTCCTGGCAGAGGGCTGGGGAGATAGCCCAGCCTGATAAGCACAAGAACCTGGGTTCAATCCCTGGTGCCACATGCTGTGCCAGCCCCAGAACCTTGGGCACACCATGCTGGCCACTGAAACTAGGTGCAGTGGTGCACACCTGTAATCCCAGCACTAGGGAAACTGAGACAGGAGGATCACTGTGAGTCTGAGCTGTGGAGCGAGGCCCTGTACCAAATAAATAAATAAATAAATAAATAAATAAATAAATACTGCATGAACCAATATTGTGATTTAAATATCTCTTTAGTTCTTCATCCAACCCATTAACACATTGCATTTATTTTTCACATGTCTTCACTTTTATTTAATCTGAAATCACTCCTTGGATTTTTAAAGAAAATCATTCTTGACATTGAGATCTTTAGATTGCAATTCATTTGAAAAATATTGGCACATGGAGCACTTAAAATATTCCACAGTTCGAGGGTAACACCGTGCATGAGAACTGCACGCTTCTGTGTCATTCTCTCGAGGGTTCAGAGTTCAGAATTGGGCCTGTAGTCAGGCAGGAAGTTCTGCATTTCAACCTCAGTGAATGAAGCAGTCACTGAGCTGAGTCATCAGTGTGATTATCCAACCACATTTCAATCTAGTTCTGATGACTGAGCCAACAGTTTATATTCTTGTTTTATTTAAGTGCTTCACATCGATAAAAGCAACATAATCAAGCCTTCTATTCTTTTAGGTTTTTAGACAGCATGAAGCCCAAGTCTAGCTTCACACCATTGCAGACGTCTGCCAGTAGAGACAGTTACGCTTTTACCAGCAGATCTTTGTACATTTTTAGTGTACACACTGAATTTAAATTGGTGCGCTTCCTCCAAGCAAAGCTTTTATTTTTGCGTGCCCAGTGCGTTGTCGTGTAGGTAAGCATCTGAGTCTCTCTGCGTGGGATTTCTTAGGCCGTAATTCTCATTGTGGCAGTGGAGTAAATGAGGGGCAGTGGACATATTCTGGGGGTGGTGCATCATCAATTCGTCAGAAAATTGCTCAAGTTTTAATTATACAAAAACTTTTCTGCAGAAGAATCCAATTTATTCAGAAAGTTGACTACAGATGTTTACCATTCCTATGAAATAATATGACTTTTATCCTTGTTTGCTGCAGTTTTGTGTTTCCATCTCTTTATTTGCTTCTAACTTTAGAATTCTGGACTTTAGAATTCTACCAGTATAGATTCAATTAATGTGCCATTATATAAATTGATCCCTAAAAATGAAGTCCAAAGATGAAATACTATAAGTTACATCTGAAATGTCAAATTTATGAAATTTGGAAAGAATTCATAATTACCAGGTAAAGTTACTAAGACAAACAAACAAGTTTCCAGTAAAGGAACTTTATCTTGGGTTATAAATAAGACTACAATACAGGCTAACACACACAAACAAAGCTGGCCTTTCACGCACATAGAGAACAAAGAATCAAAGAATTATTTGCAAGCTTTAATAAGTAATAGAAGTTAATGTGTTATTATAAAACTTAAGGTATAGATATGAAGCAGCATGTAAAATAGATATTGTAAAATATGAACAATTTATTCAAAAGGTAAGTGAAAGTACAAAAGGGAATTTATTCAAAAGGTAAGGGAAAGTACAAAGGGGAAGGAGGAAAGCAAGGAAGAAAGAAGAAAAACATGAAAAAAGAAATATAAATCTAAAAAAGCTTTGTAATAAAGGAGAGAAAGGGGTTGAGAGGCAGAGATAGAAATAGCGGAAGAAAGAGGATACAAGATAGATCTTGCATAGGTACAAATTTCCTATGATAGACACGATCATTATGCATACCTTAATTGTACCAATAAACTCAATTCTAAAAAGGACTTGGCTAACGTATTGTATGAAGTTGAACCCAAACAGATAAACTAAAACATGTCTTTTGGCCCAGTGACTAGTGTAGCAGGAAGGAATCTGCATTGTTAGTTTTAGTTTGAATAATTTCTGTGGACATTGCCAGTTTATATTAGTGGCTATACTAATGATTTTCAGTGTAAAAAGGTAACATTTAAAACATAAAATAGAACATTTTTACACGTGTATGTAAGTGAAGAATCAATAGACTAGCATAACATGGCAACTAAAAATAAATAACCAAACAAAAAAGATTTATGACATTCAGTGAGCTAACTTTTGAAGTTTTTGAATCCTAGAAGGACATGAATTGATTCCTTATGTTAGGAATGATTGCTTTGAAGATGAGCACTTTCTGCACAACTCTGTGCTTCTCACTGTGATGAAGTTAGAGTGCGGACATCAACATGCGTATGCTCTACGGAACCCTAAAATTACTCAGTTTATGTGATCACATAGCAATAAGGCTACTTCATAAGTAATTAAAAGTATATGATCACTTTTTCTCTAGAAAAATCAGCATTAAAATTTAGAATTTAAGTTTACTACATCTGGAGTCTCCAATAGGTAGCAGGCACAAGCTTGCAAATCGCACATTTCATGTTTCTATTAAAACACTGCTTGTACATGATTATCTCCTCCGTCCAGTTATTGACAAATTTATAGCATACATTTGTAGAAAATGAAATTTTTCCTTAGAAATGCATTGGTGGTCTGGCTCAGTTGCACACCGGGTAGCACACTAGACTTCTGAAAAGCGCTGGTGTTCTCTATATAACTGTACTGCGGTATCATCATGAATCCTCACGATTATTTCATAACTCAAGCGATGAAGTGTTGAAAGCAGAAGCTGGATGCGGCAGTGCATGCTTGGAAAGCCAGGTTTTGGGAGGATGACTGAGAAGACCGCGATCCGGAAGCCGGCCTCGGCCACGCAGAGCTCCAGGGCGGCCTGCACTGCACAGCGAGCGAGACGCGGTCTCAAACGATAAGCTCCATAAATAAAATAAAGGAAAGAAATGAAAGCAGCATAGAAACATAATAAGTGAAGGGACCAGGGGTTCGATCCCCAGGTCTGCCGTGCTGGTTCCGCACCTGGAGCGCCCTGATGAGAGAGCGATCGAGACTGGGTGTGGTGGTCTGTTCTTATAATCCCAGCTCTTGGGACACGGTAAACAGGAGGATCACTGCGAGTCCGAAATAGTAGTGAGACCCCCAACACCCTGTACGCACTTCTCTAAAATACTTAAAAAAAAAAAAAAAAGAAAAAGAAATATAATAAACTAAAAAAACTAAAGGTTACCATTTGTTTTTCATGAGCAAATAAATTGCAATATATATTATTACAAAATAATAGCTAGCTCATTTAAAAAATTATTTATTTATTTGATACAGAGTCTTGCTACACAGCTCAGCCTCGTAGTGACCCTCCTGTCTCAGCTTCCCCAGCGCTGGGTTTACAGGCGTCTGCCACCGCGTCCAGTTTTCAGTGGCCAGCTCAGCTCTGAGCAGGCAGGGCATGTGGACCAGGACTGGGGATCGAACGCGGGTCTTCGTGCTTGCCACGGAGGCGCTTAGACTGCCGAGCTACCTCCCCAGTCCTAGTCCACTTTAAATTACACATTTCTAAATAATTATTTTACATTGTTGTATGTATATAATATTTATATCAATGTGTTAATATTTATGGATAAGATTTTATTTTATGTCAGTATTTCAGAACTGTTATAAAATTCTTTTTGCACATAAGCACGTTTGAAAACATTAGTATGATTGCTAGGCAGACTGACCCATTGACAGTTTAGGTAGAATTATATCTTATTAAATGTTAACAGAAACTAAGCATGTGAACGGTAGCGCTAGAGGCGGGTGATGTAGACTTAAAGAAGTATTAACAGAAAAGCCACGTCTGGGTTAGAATTGTCTTCAAAGTCTAACAACAGGTAGAATAGCTGCAACACTGATCTCTATATCTATCACCCTTTAGGCAAGGTACCAAGAGACGCCAATGACAGGGGCTGATACAGGAGCCAAAGGCTCCAGAAAGAGAAACTGTTGTGGTTATATCTGTGAGAGACAGCTCTTAACTCACCTCCTTCCTGAGTGAGAGATGGGGGGAGGGAGGGAGGGAGAGAGAGAGAGAGAGAGAGAGAGAGAGAGAGAGAGAGAGAGAGAGGAAGAGAGAGAGACAGAGAAAGAGAGACAGAGAGAGACAGAGAGAGACAGGGAGAATAATCTCTTTAAGGTAAGCAAATTATTTTATCCGTAAGAGTAGTAAAATGCTGGTTCTTTATTATTGGAAATTTAAATATATATCTCCAAAGGGAACTTAAAAAAGTCTTCAAATTTATAATCTAGCATTTTATTTTGAAATATAAACACAAAAGGAGATAATTCTACAAATTCTCTGGAGACCTCAAACTAATCAACCCCCTTTTCAGCTAACAGTCTGTACTCAAAAATGGAACCATTTATTTCGTGAGGAGATAAACAGGGCTTATTTTTCACATGGGAGACTATGGAGACAAGTGGCTGCGGATCTACCACGCACGAGTATAAAAGGCAATGCTCCAGGAGGCCACAAAATAAGTGCTGTGCCTCCCTGCAATATGTCGTGCTCATGAAGAGAGGGGTTAATCTTTGGCAGGAAAATCAGGACATGCAGGGATTATTCAGTTTCCCATTGAAAGTATTTTTTATGTCTTGTGTAACAGTCCTATTTGTATTGATCTATGAATTAATGAGCATATAAAAAGTGCAAAATCTTGCAAGTTGAATATAATCACTCATGACTTCTCAAGGACTAACTTGATAGAATATTTGCATCCTGGAAGGCTACAATGGGTTATTGATTGACTCTATCAGTAGCAATGAATAGGCATCACGTCGCTCCCTAACTGCCGCATCGCATGGCAAATTGCTTCTTCCCCTGCTGTGAATTTTGTTTTTAAGAAATCAGACTTTTATCACTTGTTAGTGCGTTTTTGTTTATAGAATTTAATTCCTTTCCTTAAAGAGATTATTTGGAAATAGTCTTTCTCATTTGAAAGGAAGGGAAGGAGGAAAAGGAAGAAAGGTGAGTTAAATTTTAACACATTTCTCTACATACTATTGTAATTAACACAACGAGGATAAATACTCCAAGTTTTAAAATCATGATTGTATAATTTATTGTTATCATTCAGTAATAGCTTCATTTTAAAAAGCCTTTGAAAGCAATACTGTATGAACAGTGTCTCATTGGTCGGAAACCCGATGCGCAGCGTTTCCTGTAATGCCTTGATCCCCAGATCGCTCACCCCTTTTCTAAGGCTTATCTTTGAAAACAGACCGCAGTCACGCCAATGACTCTTACCTACCATGTCCTAGTTCCTGTTTTGTGAATTCTGTCCAAAATCCCATCTTTTTTATTTTTACAAATTCCTGTGAATGAACATAATATTTTCTCTGATGAAAATGTTTGCCTAAGTATTGTTCAGAGAAACGATATAGTTGGGCAGTAATATAAAATCCACAGGGGCTCAGCAGACTACAGCACCTGCTTAGGCAAACCTACGCAAGCACGGTGTAATCCCCAGCAACACCTGCTGTGCCAGCCCCAGCCCCGGGGCAGGCTGAGCCAGCACAGAGTCTGGGCATAGCGACGTTAGACAGCGACTGAGACTAGGCGTGGTGGCGCACGCCTGTAATCCCAGCGCTTGAGAAGCTGAAAACAGGAGGATCACTACGAGTCGGATCTGCATAGTGTGACCCTGTAGACCCAGTACGAAACGCATGAAGAGAAATAATTTAAAATATTAATGAAATACAAAGGCATATAAGAACAGGTTATCAAATAAATATTTTATTACTTAAAATTACATTTCTGTGTAGTACATTTATTGTGCTTTTCATTATCTTTTTCCATATTTATTCAGATGTTTCTGTGTCAACTTCGCTGGGCTCATACTCTGGCTCCTCTTCAGATCATGTAAGTCCTTCAGCTTTCTCCGACTCCACTGGACTACAGGACATCCCTGTGGATAAGAAAGAACTACCGATGAATCGGTGTATGGCACGCTTCTGAAACAAATCAGTGCTTGAATAATGAAATTGAGTACAACGGAGTAATAAAGGAAGTGGAACATTCTAATCTGTTTAGCATCCAAATAGGACAGACAGATGGAGGAGGGACAGATTTCCGCCTCCTTGTCTTGAAATAGGACGTCGTCTCCTCTCGCCTTCGCACCTGGGCGCTCCCGGCTCTCTGCGCTGCGGACTCGGTCGGTGACCGCGTTCCCGCGCTCGCGTTCGCGGGTGACGGAAGGTCCCAGCGACGCCCCGACTGCCCTTCTGCGAGCCAGCTCCGTGCATTGCCTGCCATGCCTCTGCGCATAGTCCATTAATTCCGTTTCTTGGAGGACTACTGACTGATAGAAGGGATTATTATCAAAACCAGGCATATTAAAATCTTACTGATTTTTGAATTGTTTCTATTTTTATATGTAAATATTTACCTCATAAATGTCTTATTTTTGAGACACTATGATGTAGACTTTGCTGGGTTGGTGGCCCGATTTGGAAGCTGCTTGTTACCTAGATTTGTGTTCAGGAAAAAGTAGTATGTAAGTACAAGTTGAGATGAACTCGGTGAGAGAACATTGGAGATTCTTAGTACAAATATGATAGGGCAGTTTGTCAGGTGTTACATTTGTTATCATATACTAAAATAAAATAAGTTGCAGTTGCTTTCAGAGAAGAAAGACGAGTGGTAAGGATTGAAATTAAGAAGCCAGAAAGGCAACGAAGTGCAAATTTTAAAAATGCACTAAAGACCAAAAGTGAACTGAAAAGATACATTGTCTATATTATGATTTCTGAAAACTATTTGCTGTCCAGGAGGACTCAGAGAAGACATTGAACACTAGCATTACAAGATCCAATTTCTTCTGTTTTCTTTCTTTTTTTCTTTCTTTCTCTTCTGTATGTTAGGGAAGGGTCTACAGGGCGTTCAGGGTCTCAGTGCTAGATCGGACTCATAGCGATCCTCCTGTTTACAGCCTCCCAAGAGCTGGGATTACAGGCGCTCGCCCCCACCACGCCCAGGCTCAGTTGCTGTCTCAGGGCATCCCGGGGGTGGGGCCGGCAGGCAGGCCTGGGCATCGAACCTCTGGGTCCTGCCCCTGCTTGCAGGCGCTTTGGTCCGCTGAGCTATTTGGGGCGCCCTCCACTTTCATTCTGTGTAAATACAGACACGTGTGTTTGTTAAATCCACAAGTGGTGCATCATCATGTGAAATAATGAATGCGTAGCTGCACCATTGACATGAGGGTGACACAGTGATTTGAGTGGCAACTAGGCTGTTAAAAAATACAGCCTTCACAGTGTCACTTTCACGCGTCAACTGCTTGACAAACATCCTCCCCAAAAGTCCCTCCTGTACTACGAAATTCATTTCCATGCGCTGTGCCCCAGGTTCTCTCAGTTGCAAACTAAAAGAGCACCATAAGCACTGTTAGTTTAAAATATCTATTGTGATACGCATTCCGTTTCATTTTCATCTTAATTCAGATATTCCCAGCAGCTGGCGGCGTTCAGTGATCACTGATGCTATTACTGTGATGACTCCGTCAGACGTGGCATGTCACCTCATCTGTGTATCTGGATATCTGACACAGAGTGACAGCTGCTCCGGGACCGTGATTTGGTGTTGCGCTATCTCAATGAATGGAGTAATTTCTATTGGAAATTGCATATGAAATTAAACCTTGAATACATAGATAATCCTTTCTATGAGACGAAATATTACAGGCATATTTTTAATTCTGAAACTTTTGTAATGTAACAAGAGACAGGAACCTGAAAATTCTGAGAGATTCTAAAAGCCCCACTTATCTTGGGTTAGAGAATTATTCAACATAAATAGAAAGCACATAAATGTGTTTGAATCACATAGTAATCTACATTTGTCATTTCCTGGGAGCCACACAATGTTTTTCTTCATATTAACATAATTCGATTATTTTCAACAGCAGGTAAAAATTGCAGTATCTCTTGTACCTTGTGATTTCATTGACTCTTTCAGGTTCTCACACTAGGGAGACAATGTGATGTTTACACACGTGGGTCTGATTTATTTCACTTAGGAGTACAGTCGCTAGTTGCATCCTTTTGCCTACAGAAGCCTTGTCCTCTCAAAGGGAAGGAACAACTGGGGTGAGGGAAAGGAGAAAAGAAAGAAAGAAAGAAACAACATATGTGTCTATACAGAGGATAGCTGGGTAACTATACTGCTCATTTCTACTGGCCTATTGAAAGAACACTTAATGCTTGAATTTTACTTTCCTTTTTAAATTTTTTCTCCAAGTTTGTATGCTTATATCTGATAATCTGAAAAACTAACTGAAGACAACAATATGTAATATAACAACCATTGCTGAATTCCTATGATCTTGTTGAACAAAATTTTGTATTGTTTCTAGTGATTTTTCAAAATATTTTTATTCACATTTTAAAAATAAAAAAGTAAATATATTATTTTTAAAATAGGAATGCCTGCATGGAAGACCCGAAATCGGTATATATGTACCTACTAAATCTACCTTAGATATAAACATCAGAAAATGGGCCATGAATATAGCTCAGTGGCACAGCGAAGGCCTGGCAAGCACAGGATCCTGAGCTCAATTCCTGGGACGAAAAATAAATAAATGAATAAATAAACAGACAAACATCAGAAGACGGTCTCTATTTGTTTTAACTTAACATGGACTTCTACCTAAAGTGGACGCTTCTCTATTACTTTTTAAAAAACGTACACTTCCTAAAAACAAGGGCATGAAACAAAATTTATTTGTATGTTCCTGCAGCACCCTGTATTGTGTAGATGTTCAGTAAATATATTTTGATGAAATCTAAAACTGACTTCTAAATGTTTAATTATTGTGTTTCAATTTCTTCAGTTATTGACACAGACATGTAAAAACCTGTTTGCTTATCCTTAAAGATTTTATTTCCTCAAGATTTTATTAAAGCATTTCTTAAAGCTGGTATCATGCAGTGAATGACATAGCAGGGCTGATTATGCTGAGCTGGGGGTCATTGTAAATTTACACTCCTCTAAATGAGGGATACTTTTTATAGAGGTAGAAGAAGGGAACTAAAATAAACATTTGTTCATATCAAGCAGGTAATTAAAATTTTAAAGGTCTGTTAATTCTTTTGAACAACTAAAAGCTTTGGAGGCTAATCCAGTTGACCTTTTCATTATCAAAATACTTTAATATATTTTTGGATAAGGAAACATAGGCCTGAAATAGTTGGGTACATAACAAAGAATAAGTACCAGACAGTGAGTGCAATTCAGAATTTTATAAGTAAACCCTGAGAGAATAAAAGGGGGTATGCTCCATCTGAGAGAGAGAGAGAGAGAGAGAGAGAGAGAGAGAGAGAGAGAGAGAGTAGTGTGTGTGTGTGGCCAGCTCAGCCGACCAGGGGGCGGGGGAGAGGAGATAGAAGACAGACAGACAGACAGAGACAGACAGACAGACAGACAGACAGACAGACAGAGACAGAGAGACAGAGAGGGACAAAGACAGACAGGGACAGAGAGACAGAGAGACAGAGACAGAGACAGACACAGAGAGACAGAGAGAAGGGACAGATAGTAGAAGAGAGATATGAGGAGGCCTGAGAAGCAGGAAGGCATGCAGGTGGCCTTCCATTAACATGCTGCAATTTGTCACTTATTTGGGTATGAGAACTCAGGAATAGCAAGCATATGTGTGCTGTGTTAGTGGCTTACTGTTCTGTGATTTTATATAATCTCTCTGTCCATAAAAATCCTCTACTAAAATTTTGCTGCAAAACTAAAGCAAAAGAAGTCAACTAGCAAATAAAAATGGTAGGGTTTTGTAGACAACCAGGCAAGTTGCTTGCTGTTCTGCTCTATATTTCTTAGTTAGGTAATAAATGCAGAACTATTTCTATTAGTCCTGGGAGGCAAGAAGGTTGAAGGGAGGAATTCATGAAAAATGTGTTACCAAAACATGAAAAAACTAGGAGAGCTATAATTAAGCCTCAGAGATCCCTACCATTTAGAAGCAAACTTGAATTTCCATTTTTTTTTATGGGTTGGATAAGCAATTAATTTGTATTAAATCATAATATGAATAAGTTTCTCAAAAAAGTTTAATGCTTCTAAAGACATTTGAATATTAATGTTGATAAATAAGAGACTATTTTCAATAATCCATGAGAGAGATGATTCCAAAAGAGCAGAGAGCTGGAGCCTTTTCTTTTTCCTAATAAATTGTGCAGATTTTCTGTGGAAAGGATCTCATAACAAAAATGCAAGAGAAGAGGTTAAATATGAATTTATTCTTCATAATCAACTCATGTGAACATGTAGTTTTTAATCAGAATTTAAGAAGAAAAGAATTATACTTTCTGTATAATTAGAATATTCTTAAATAAACTTCAAAATATATTATTTCCTTTTACACTGAAATATTGAAAATGCTTGATTTTGACCTTAAATACCATTTCTTCAAGTAATCACAGTCAAGCAGGTTGGTTATAAGTGGCCAGAGATGGGCAACATACAGTTACTGATTGAATAAATGCTTCTATGGCCTGTTGTTCTGTGACCTTTTGGTGGTTATGAGCATCAAAAATAAATATGAAAACACTTTATAACTAGACTCCTCATAATAAGGTGAACTCACAGCCTAAAAGGACATCATTAGGGCATATGTGTCACTTCTTCTTCCTCAGCAATCTTTACACATGTTTTTTGGTAGCAGAACTCGAACTCAGGACCTTGCACTTGCTAGGCAGGCACTTGTGCCACTGAGCTATATCCTCAGCCCTCTATAATCTCTAGCTTTTAAACAATTTATCTATTTAACAATATCTGTTAAACAACAAAATATGATTTTAGAATGCCAGTGGGGCAAACAAGAATCACTGTTCTAAAACATTTAAAATCTGGTCCATAAAAACAAATAGTAAACATCAAATGAACAATTCTAGGTTAAGGAAGGTGACAGATATATTACGTGGATGAAGACATTACACACATTTTCAGGGAGTATGTAGGCTAAGTGTTAGTAATGAGGAATGGCAACTTTTAACTCAAAAGATAAGCCAAACAACTACTTTTTTCTTTTCTTTTCTTTTCTTTTCTTTTCTTTTCTTTTCTTTTCTTTTCTTTTCTTTCTTTTCTTTCTTTTCTTTTCTTTTTTTTTTTTGGTTGGCTCAGCTGCCCTGGGGTTGGGTCTGGCACGGATTGTGGTGCTGGGATCAAACTGCGGTCCTCTGCGCTGCTTAATCTTGCCTGAGCAGGCACTTTAGACTGCTGAGCTATCTCACCAGCCCCTCTGAAAAACTTGTTGTGTTTATATCATTAACACATGTATTCTGTTTCATTTTGTTTTCTTTGAGCAGCTCTCAGGGTAAGAGCCCAAACTGCCCAGGCTGGACTTGGAGCTGCAGTTCCCCCCCCTTATCCCTCCCGAGGGTTGGAACCACAAACGCGCATCAGTACTCCAGGCTCAAATGCAGCTTCTGCTCCTCTGTGGGAAGAGAAAAGTTCTAGATAAGGACTAATGTCTCCTATACCTGCGCTGTTCAAGATTCCTCGCTGTGCACATTTTATTTGATACATGCGCAAAGCAAACATTAAAGTGGATATTAAAAGACACGAAGAAGTCACAGTTATCTGGATGACTGGAGAAAAACGTTTCTCTCAAGTAATCTGGCAATAATCACACGTAGCGTGGTGCGGACCAGGAAGCACGGCCGCAGCTTGTGCTTAGCCTCGCTGGTGCCTAGACGCATGCATGGTATTGTTCCCGCGTAGCTACTCAGCATCTCTTTGTTTCAATGTGAAGAACTTTCTTTCGCTTTGCTTGTAAAGGACGTCAAGTGGTAATATACTTCCTCAGATGTTGCTGTCTAGGACAGTCTGTCACTTTTGCAAGAAGATTTCCCAGGAGTAGTACCCTTGGTTCCAATCTACTCCTGTCACCTGCTGGGCTCTGCAGACAGATCCGCTGAGGATCCAGGTAGCTTCTCTTCCACGGGATACGCTATTCTCCA